>NW_028301539.1:23752500-23980000 GCF_042242905.1 Orbicella faveolata | reverse complement strand
TAAGGCTTAAGTTCATTTTGGACTCGAATAAATGATTTATTTATTTTATTTTAAATAAAGTTAATTGCTTGCTTGATTGATTGTGCACTGTAGTAGGCCAAAGATTTTAACTTATTGTGTACGAAACATATAAACTTCAAGAAGCAAGCTTATATGAAGAAGTTCTGAAAGTCAAATTGAAATTTATTTCCAAACCGAAAATTGGTATTTTCATGCAGGCGCTTGACTCTTACCTGTACCGTAGCTTGAGTTTACGTGAGCTTCTCAGCTCTACGAGTTGAAATCGTGAATTAACGTCGCAAGCGATCACTTTCATTATGAAATTCGTAGTATTATAATAAAATCGATAAACAACGAATAGACTTCACGGTCTTCACTGTCACCATAAAAGAACTTTTAAGGATTTAATCTTGTGGTAGTCCAAGCAATAAATTGAAAAAAAACAGACATACAATGGAAATCAACAACACGAACTGACAAAAGGCTTACTAATCAGTAATGGCGACCACTGCGGAGCATTTCGTTAAAGGTCCAACAAACATTTCCAGGACCAGTAATTACAACAAGTTATTGTCTACATACCTTTTTTGAATTTGTGGTCCCTTACTCTTTCATCTGCGGCTGCTGATTCACAACAACAACCTTAGACACCGCAGGCGAACAACAAAATTAATCTGAACAACCGAACAACACGTGCAAACCGGAAATGCTGAACTTGACGCATGCGCATACGTTTTGCCGCGGTGTTTACTTTGTATAATATAGGGTTACTTGAATTCGATTACTCACCAAATAATTCTGTATACAGCTAATCTGCCCTTTGAATTTTTCCCCGTTGAAACATCCACAGTAAGACTTTCTTTTAGCTCCAAATCTTCGCCAAGAATAACATGTTTCTCGTTAATGACACTCACGCTGTTTTCTTCTAGTCACAGGACCGCAGCAAAAACCATTTTGATATAATTTTGGAAGTGAAATCTACTAATACGCACGAGCGATCAACTGTTAACGCTGAATACTAACGCGATCTTTGTCACGTTCAGTCACGAGGATAGTCACGTGAAAATTCGCGTGTTGTGATTGGTTCAGTTGATCAGTTGAGGAGAGAATGGAAACTGGAGAAGAAGGAGAGAGAGACTGGCAACGAGGTTGCCAGACCAATCGCTTTCGATGGTAAGTCTGCTTGCCTTTCCACGCTGTTTTGGTGGTCTTTTGAAAGATGGGTTTTGCTTCAAAAGGAAAAAACTACACAAACTTTTTACGAAGAAATCGAGGAAAATGGAACGTACTTTAACTAGTTGATCTGTTCCTGACGGTTGTCAAGATAACAAAGGATCGTGAGGCACTTAAATCAAGTTCACTGCAAAGGTAAGGAGTCCAATTTTATAGGGAGTTTCTGTTATGATAAGCTATAATTCTAAATAAATCAAACTAAGCAATGCATTGTGTGCTCTTTAAAAACCCCAAAAGCCGAAATTCACCTAAAAGGTTTCAGATCGACCTGAGAAAACGAGATAAATTCTGCGAAATAAGCTTAAGCTTGTTTTAAGTCCACCAAATCTATTTTGAGAGCTCACGTGTTTCAACACCCAGTCAGCACAATGCAGCAAGTAGAAATTTGCAATGCTTATCATTTTTTTCCTTTGAATTATTTATAAGGATTAACATTATATGAGATCTACAGTCTTTTCAATACATCAAGATGTAGGTTTTTTTTATTTGTCATTTATTTATGTCAGTTATTTATTTGTTTCCCACTGACTCATAATCTTTTTTATTCTTTTGATTTTGTTGTGTCATGAATTAAAGTGACCGCGAGGACAAGGAAATACAAGAAACATATTGATGATCCCACTATACCCATACCAAAATCTACAAGATTTGACCACATAAATTGCTTAAAGCAGTCTTCCCAGGCCAGTTGATGTCATCTCCCTCTCTTGCATAACTTTTTCCTGGAAATCATTTCCAGCACCATGAACAGAACACCTCAGAGTTTTCGGCTCGCCTGAGTGAGATGGCTGTTGCCAGAAATGTTGTGGATGACTTTGATGGACTATGGAGTCAGCCTTTATGCAAGAATTGAAGCTTCAGAGAAGCATTTGATGAAATTGAGTTGCCTATACACTGTACTTGAAAAGACTACAGAAATACCAATTGATGTAATACACACAACAACTCAGATTTGTCCACAGACAGTGATTCAGATAATGATGTTGAAGTTTCTAGTTCTGACTCCTCTGAAGAAATTGAGAACTCCGACACTGACGGCCATTCACTGGACTCCCCTGATGAAAGTGAAACTAATTGTTCACAAGAAAAAAACATTTTCTGCCAAAGAATATGCCTGTATGGCTATTCTGGCCTTAATTTCAAGACATTGTATGACAATGAGAGGCTGCTAAAGATATCCTTGTTTTAATGAAACTACGGGTAATTTGTCCAGAGAATGTCACAGTACAGTTTTACAAATGTACAGCAAGTGTGTGGAAACTGTGAGCTTTTCATTTCTGACATCTGTGACAGATGTCTTCCTCTTTTTCCTAAAGTCGTAAAGGATCAAGTCAAAAATTGTTCAACAACGGGCTGTGATGGGTATGTGTGTGAATCTACAATTATATTAAATATATACATGCATATATATACTTTTGGTTTTATTGAAATTGTAAATAATATATATACATTTATGCTGACAGGAATTTTTTGCTTAATCTATTTATCAAATCTGAGAGCATCCATTTTTCTATCAGTTAAACTCTGGGTGTTTGATTTAAGGGTCCATACGGGCACATATACACTAACAAATCAGGTTGAATCTAACAAGCAATGTTATGAGTGCTATAGTTTTATGTTGAGTTGTCAGACTTAAACTGGAATTAATGTAGTAACATTTGTTTGGAAATAATTACCTTGGAGCTTGACAAAAATAAAAAGGTATGGAACTCCAGTGAAATGATCCTGTTGATTTTTACTAATTCACAGAAACTGATTCATGCACTGAGTTCATCTTTAATTTTGACATTTTGGGAAATTTGTAGAAATTTCAAACACAATATTTCATGTGTTTTAGCTGTTCCCAAAAATTCCTAGATATTCCAAACACATTTTTTAAAACAGTCTGGGAAATAATAGGAGTTCCTAGGAATTCCCAATAATTCCCAGTCATACTTTTCACTATTCCCAAATATTCCCAGAAATTCCAAGGTCTTGGATTAAGCATGATTTGCATGGCTTGGAATAACTTGGAATTCCTAGGAATTCCCAATAATTCCCAGTCATACTTCCACTATTCCCAAATATTCCCAGAAATTCCAAGGTCTTGGATAAAGCATAATTTGCATGTCTTGGAATAACTTGGAATTTCTAGGAATTCCTAGGAATTCCTAGGAATTCCCAGACTACTGGGAATTTATTTCGCAGGTATGCCTGGACCAAAAATTTTACAACCTAGTTACAACCGTTGCCACTGACACAGTTGCCCTGAACATAAGTTTTGAAGCCCTTTTGTTTATGGTCTTATCAATAATGATGAAAAAGTAGTTTCTTGTAAACAACATTACCCAATTCAAGACTACAGTAGAGTACAAACCTCATACCCTATTTAAGACCAAAGTGGCCAAAATCGAGACCCTATTTATGACCAAAACAGCTGAAAAACCCTACCCTTTGGGGCCACACATACCTATATAGTGCATATAAGGGAGTAACCTTAACCCCCCTGCTCCGGGTCACAGTAGAAGTGGGTACCTGTCAAAAGTGGGGGTTAAGTTAAGAGGTAAGGATATACCATACCATTGGGAGCTAACCCTAAACAGGCCAACCCCCTCTTTTTGAACTGCCCAAAGAAGTTGATCCCCAGGCCGACATTGTAGTTGAGACAGTATAGAGGAATGTACAATTAACCACTGGATGACTGAAGGAAAGTTCTACTCATCTGGACTGCTTCATCCCTTTGCTGATCTTTTCGGGGAAATCTGATATCCCCAAAGTACGCATTTACAATGAACCCTAGCTCTCAACATAGATTATTTCTTACAGAGAAAAAAGTATTCAACAAGAGATACGGAAATAGGATACTAACCTTGAGTAGACGATTTCCACCACACGCACGTGGATACAGAGCTTCAACTGTGTTCACTTTTAGAAAAAACCAGCTCCTGTTAAACATGTTCCCATAATACACAGTGCAAACTATGGCCAGCAATACTTCATCCAGGTTGTTGTTAACATTATAGGCTATTGCACTTAGTGTTATCACCGAATCACGAACAATAAGAACCAAAAGTCGGAACAACCCCAGTTTTGCAAATGTGTAAAATCCGCCATTCGATGACAGAAGGCTCTCCGTTATTTTCCTTCAAAACAATACTAAACTGTTTTCTTTTGCCGAAAGTTCTGCTTAAAAAGTCGAAGAAATGTGCCTACAACATCTTTCTATCCTCAGTATGAAAGGACACGAACCTGATGGTTTGCAAATAGAGGAAAAACTTCCCCAATCGAAACGCCGTTTTTTCTCTTTGTGAAACGAGCTGCGCGGCGCAGTTTAAACCGGATGTGACGTCACTTTTTGGCGGATGGTCCAGATACGCAAATTTCAGGAGTCTTGTGCCCCGTCCCTGGACTGGGCCAAAAAAGTGACGTTATCCCGTCATGCATTGCTGTGCAGCCAGACCGAATGAGTTTAAGAAATGTCCCTTAGGCCCAGCTCGGACGCAGAACTTTTCATGAGCCGAACCAAATACATTGAATTAAGTGCATGAAAAGTTCGGCGTTTGAATCAATTAAGAACGGCTATTTGAATTTGGAACGGCCCAGCCGTTCTTCCCGCCTAGCTCAGCCGGGAATTTTGGCTTTGGAACGGCTTTGATTCAGACGTCGAACTTTTCATGAGCCGAACCTAATGCATAAATTATCATAACGTATTTTACAAGCAGTTTTCACTTTGCCTGAAAATCGCTGTCATTTCGATGTGATTTGGTTTAAACTAAATAAAGTTCCGCGAATTAAGTTCAACGTCTGAATCAACAGGTGTACTTTTGGTAATTTGGGTCGGTCCAAATTCGAATTAAGTTCGGCTCATGAAAAGTTCGGCGTCTGAACTGGGCCTTACTAAATCCCAGACAGAAACCGACAGGAATCAATTACTCTTCCCCAAGGTTTGTGCCGAGAGAGCATCCTGGCTCAAAAGAGTGCGGTTTTAGAGCCGAGATTTGCTGGGTAGGTTAAGCTGAAACTGAGTTTTCCCGGGCTGGTCACGGGGTATGGTGGACTGTACAAGCGAGTTTCTTTCGCGCAAATTCATTTTTTGCTTTTTCTTCGTGATGATAGCCCAGGTTATGCGATTTCCCTTTAACAAGTCGAATTAACCGGGATAAAACCTGTCTAAATACAAACACTGAACCTTGAGTTTGAATTTGCTTCCCTAAATATTGCTATGAATGAATGAATGAATGCTTTATTTAACGTGGATATACGCTTAGCTTGAGAGCTAGTTTACAGGTATTCCACCTAATAACTAATGAGAACCTAACAACTAAACAACGCTAATATCACAATTCATCAGGTAAAAATCACAAACTATATAACAGCTATAACAGCGAAATGTTAGTCACAGCTTATCTATTTGGACAGAGTTCTTGAATTCAGAACGCGTATTTTCTCGTCGAAAATTGTTACCACCGGCTTCCCGAATGAAGTTCGATGCAAGTACGCCGTCTGAAGCAGCCGTCGCTCCAAAGTCGCTCTAAAGTCGAACTTAATCAAGTTTGGTTCGGCACATGAGTGGAGCGGCGTTTGTACCGGGCCTACACTTAATAATAGCGCTGTACTTTGTATTTAATAATGGAAATAAAAATGTGGAAATAATAATAATAATAATAATAATAATAATAATAATAATAATAATAATAATAATAATAATAATAATAATAACAACAAAATAATAATAAGAAGAAAAAAAAAAAGAAAAAATTTGCACTCAGCGAACGGGACTTGAACCCGCACAGGGTTACCCCCACAGACCTTCATTCTGCACGTCTACCAATTTCGCCACCGCTTCATGCCTGAACACTTTTGGCAAAATATATCGTATTAACGAGTTTCTTTTTCAGCGTCCTTAGCAACTTGTTGTCAGGTGTGATCTTCCTCAAGGGATTTTGGGCGATTGTTTCGCTGGCTCCGAGGCTTAGGGAAATAAAACAAATACATTAATTATCCATCCTTCAACCTCGATGTGATTTCTTTTGTTTTATTCCCCTAACTAAACCTCAGAGCTAACATGGTGTTGGCCTATTTGTATGAATAATTACTATACTGAGTTGGAAGGGTCTATTTCACGGCAATTTATAGCTAATAGCCAAGTATGTCAGCCGCTTTTCCTAACGACAGTTTTCCTCATTTCTTCTGCTCTCTTCATTTCTTCTTCTTCCATCAAAATAATGCATGGATACAAAGAAGCTCAAAGAAGATATTACACGTCGGTGCGAAGATAGATATTGATTTTATTTTCAAGTGGCAAAAACAGTATTCTTACTCGTTGCACTTGCTGGTAAAAGATTTTTACCACTCGAAAATAAAATTTATATCTTCAAGCCACAGTGTAATTTTCTTTTTATTATACAGACAAATTGACTGTTTGCACAAAACAACCGTGAAAAAAGCAAGAAATGACGTCATCAATATTCACACTTGTGAGGATAAGGAAAATACCCCGGAAGTAGTTTCGTATAAATTTTAGGAGTGGTGTATTTTTGACTGGCCTCAGAAGTCCTCAAGGGCGCTAAGGGGATAAGTAAGTAGTATTTTCCAGTGAAACACTCGTGTCTAAATAATAGTCTGCTACGATTGGCAACTGATTAGTGCGCCGCGCTATTCAGACTCAGACAACAGACGCAGTTGGTGATACCGTAACTCCTCTAATTAGCGCCCTCCGGAAGTAGTTTCGTATAAATTTTAGGAGTGGTGTATTTTTGACTGGCCTCAGAAGTCCTCAAGGGCGCTAAGGGGATAAGTAAGTAGTATTTTCCAGTGAAACACTCGTGTCTAAATAATAGTCTGCTACGATTGGCAACTGATTAGTGCGCCGCGCTATTCAGACTCAGACAACAGACGCAGTTGGTGATACCGTAACTCCTCTAATTAGCGCCCTCCTCCCCCCCTGGAATAAGCGCCTCCTTCTTATGAGCGCCCCTCCTATCAGCCAAAATTTAAAATAAGTACCCCCGTCCCCTCCCCCCATTTTGTGGACGAGTAATTAGACAACAAAGGATGTGTAGTTTCACTTTCGTCCAGCCCTTTTTACACAGTCATTAGTAATTGACATCCTTATAATAGAGGAAACATCAGTTCTTTTTTTCTAATTTGTATCCTACAATTTTTTGTTTCAGTTTGTGTACACGTCAAGTTTAGAAAAAAAAAATTACAAGTACTAACTGTGCGGCGATCTAAACTTTAGGATCAGCTTTTTATGTCGATAAACAGTTTATGTTCTTATTTACGTGCAGATGATGTATTTAAAAAATGATCATGTCAGGCCACGATTTGGGAAAAATTAAATAAGCGGCCCCCTACCCCCTCGATTAAGCGCCTCCCTCCAATAAGCACCCCCGTCTTCTCTTAAATTTGAGATAAGCACCCCGGGCGCTAATTCGAGGATTTTCGGTGTCATATTCCTGTGTGCTCTGTTTCGTGGAGGCATAAAATTTTAATTTAATAATCTTTTCATAAACTAAGGCAAAGCTAGGTAAAATAGGCTCAACATGAGCTAATATGTCACGCCGGATTTGCCGCATGATTTAGTGTTCTATTGTAGTGTTTTTAAAATATGAGTTAAAAAGTATAAATTTCGACCTTCACTATGTGACTGATTAACCGGTCCCTTAATAAATACTGAAAGTATAAAAGTTGTCTCAAGGGCATCTCAAAACTAAGCAAAGTCTGCAAATTCCAAAGGGTATTATAATCATCATATTTGTTTACAAAATGCCATTGAAGAGAACATGCAATGTACATCGACTTTAACAATAAGCCACTTTTAGAGCGAAAAGCTACGTTTAAATATAATTATACTAATCTGCATGCTAAGTGTCCGGCTCAAAATTCAGGTGAATCTGACAAACTGATTTGTTGTTCTGCGACTGAAGAGGTGATCATCTCCTCAGGTAAACTTGTATCGCTAGTATCCGGCACTCGTAGTTCTTTCCGTATACTTGCGATGTCCTCATCAATTTCGTCAATTTCAGCCTGAAGATCCTCTAAGAAAGGATAGAACAAAATGACAGGTTTCGTTTAAACATTCGTGTAAGTAGGTAGAAAGTGGGAAAAGCATAACTGGATGGGGTATTGGGCGGCGAAAATATCTTAACATAGGAATCTTGAGGAGAAAATCAGATCTTTACTATAGACACTTTACTGGCCTTTACTGGGATCACGTGGGCTACACAAAACTTTCAGAATAAGTTCCGTGCGCGAAAGGTCCGAGGTAAGTGATTGTGATAATGTTACGTATTTTAGTTGATTCGTAACCTTTAGATAACGACATTTCACTCCAAATTTTAAGCCTTGAAAATATTACGTCACTCTCCATGAGCTATCTTTCTCTGATTTCGTTTTATTACCGAAAACAAAAATAAAGCTGGATAAAGAGAGCCAATTATATTGAGTTGAATAGATCAATGCTCTTTTCTACTTGCCTAAACGACAGCAACGAGCTTTAAAGTGGCCGCTAAATGTATATCCATCACACACCTACTAAACTAAGGAAAAATCTCGTAGTTTATACTAGCCACAACTTTAATTATTTAAGCGGACAACAAAACCGTTGAATACTATTCACAAACCCTTACCCTGGCAGGATGTTGCTTCCTTTGCCTTCTTTGATGCGCTACCTGTAGATAACTGATCCTTGCACTGTGCTTTTCTTTTCAGTGACAGTTTTTTCTTGGGAACAATCTGCTGCTCGAAAGCATCTGAGCATGCGACACTTTTGGGCATCTTTTCTTCACGCGCTTCTTTGAGAACATTATGATTGTTACCAGGCTTTACAAGCGTGGGGCTAACAAAGTTAGGCTTTAATAGTTTAGGCATTTTAGCCTTAGTTTCTCAAATTACCACTGCTATCAATACCTCTCGGGCAAGATGATACGTAAAAAAAAAACAACTGAATAGTTAGTCAAGATAAAGGTAGGTGTCGCCCAGCATCAGTCACGATGCTGATCACGTTTAAATGAAAACACTGATATTTTTTGCATGCACGTTCGTATTTGATCAAGCTTACTTAGCTCTTAGGCGTAACGTGTTTAAATAAAGTATTTATTGGTTGATCAATATTATCTGACTCCGTTTATTTTTTCGTCAAAATTTGTTGGAAATTGACTTTAAATACCTGCAGCACAATCAGGTGTCAGTCACGGTACAAATTGAAGTCCTCCCGCATGCGCATCTTGGTAGTGTTTTATAAATGCTGACGTGAATACATATCGATTTCTGGAAGCGGGCTTAGAGAACTGGGTTAAACTGAGTTAACCATTCTTCTCACCTGAATCAATGAGTTCCTCTACTTTCAAGTTAGCTAAGCGCTCCTTCTCCTTAGCCTTGTCATCAATAGTCCCTTCGTAGCGTGCTGCAAAGCCATATTCTGATAATCGAGTCTGCTGACAGAAAAGATTAAAAAGTTAGTTGTTTTCTCTGTTTGTATCTCCGGAGATCAGGAAATGACCCAATGTCCTTCAATTGAGGAGCAAAATGATGAGTACAATATATAGATTTGTAGTATTATTAGATTAGCTAGATTTATTTAATATTATTTCTCGTAAACCTAGCTCGTTAATTCAGTCTAAGACTTCCAGAGAGTTTTATTAAACTTCTTATTATTAGTAGTATGAAACGAAAGCTGTAACAAAAGGAAACTTGTGGTTCGACATCGTCTTGCCATTGAAACTAGAAGAACATGGAGGTAAAAACTGTCTAAAT
The DNA here is from genome assembly GCF_042242905.1 of Orbicella faveolata. NCBI lineage: Eukaryota > Metazoa > Cnidaria > Anthozoa > Scleractinia > Merulinidae > Orbicella > Orbicella faveolata. The sequence goes on along the minus strand of NW_028301539.1, from coordinate 23,970,031 downwards.
AAGAACAGAAAGCGATCTCTTTCCTGTCCCAAGACTGAACTGCATGTGATTAAGCCCGCTTCTGACCTGAAGAGGCAATTACGCTGCACTCCGAGCTGCCAAAGTAGCTGTTGTGAGCTGTCTCCTGTAGTTCTTTCCTCTAACGGTAATCTGAAAGGATCCAGAATAGATGAGATGCGCTGTTCGAATTTCAGTGTCTTGGAGATTGCTTAAAATTCCACACAATCAAAAATGCAAGGAAACAAAACGAGCTAGTGAAAAACGAGCATAAAATACTATCTATAATCACAATCACTCTGTTTGAGAAAGTAAAAGAACTTCGGTATATTCTGTGTTCATTACAATCAATAACTTGTCCTACAAACGCCAGAGATGGTGTAGTAAAGTTAAGATCAGTTTGTGTGAAGTAAATGGCTAAGTATGGGTTTGATAAGAGTAAATTTCTGACTGAAACTAACCAAATCTTTTTACCCGAATTGTTTACCGGTAAGATAACATCAGTAAACCAGTGTGTCCCAATATTTCTTTTACTTTGAATATCGCCATTACCGGTGAAAAGTGATCGTTGGCTGGAGCGGAAAGTCTAATCTGAATCAGTGAACGCATAGATTACAGATCAAGGTTTAAGTTTAAAATAGCGTATCACGTGTCAACAAACCTTTCCCATATCGTCAGGGTCATCATCACAAGAAAAGTTACGAATGCAAGCAGCGTTGACCCAAGCTCTCGATACTTGTTTATCGAAAAACACCACGTGGTACGAGATCTGAAATACATAAACTAGCCTCATATCAAGCACTGTGCGTCATGTGAGGGAAACTCGTATTGACACTTAGGGAAGGAAAAGTCCAACACAGTCTAGCGACTCACAGAAAAATAAAGTATATACCTATATACACCAAATAGACACCAAAAACATCATTTTAAAGAGAGCTTTAGAACACCTGGCATAATTTTAATTATTTATTTATTCATTTATTTATTTTAGCATATCTTAAAACACAATTTTATCTCGTTTACATATAGATATAAATTCTTAAAATTCTTAGATATCTTTTAATTGTAAATTTAGTTAGCATCGGGCAGGCGAAGAGCCACCCTGTGGATATACTGCCCGAAATGCCATTATTATTATTATTATTATTATTATTATTATTATTATTATTATTATTATTATTATTATATAGATATGACGATAACAAAGTAATTTTCTAGCGAACGTACATCAACGGAAAACCTCCTCAAATACACTGGTAACACTACATTGCCTTTACACAAACCGAAGTTCATATCTCAATCTTTCTACCCAGTGAATAGCATAAATATAACCCGTGACGATAACAAAGCCTGAATATCTATTCAGTGTATAATTTTATGATAGATATTACCGACTAGATCAAAAAATTATTGAGGTAAAGCAAGAGATTATCATCTCTTGGGCAAAGCTAAAGAAATTGTTGCGCTACAGAGTCATTGGAAACAGGATGATGTTAATTCAATCTGATTTACACACTTAAAAACTACACGTTACTGTTGTTATGTATTATTTTACCGGAGTGACATTATCTTCACCAGTTTCACAATAATAACCATAATCTGGGTCATTCTCCATCATTGCTGGCCACCTGTTGGTAGACAACAAGTGCAGCTGAATTGTCAGTGAGTCATCAGAAGTACCTCAACTGGCGGAAAGCTGACTAGCATATATGAGGAGTTACAATAACTACAACGGCGTGAATCTCTACTAATCGAATTCAGTTTGTCCGTGATACCACAACTACCCTCTGGCTAACTATGAAGTCCAGCGTTCAAGCCCAAATAGATTGAAATAAGTAAGTAAGAACTTTATTAAAGTGTCGATGTATTTAGCCCATGTGGGCTAATTGGGGACACTGTATTGACTCTACCTAAAAATTTTCCCTAATAGTGTTATAAGGTTCTCTTTAAAAAAAAAAAAAATTAAAATTGAAATATTGGCAAACAATGAAAGGAAATAAAAGAGTATATGTTGTCCTAGGAAACGCCTATGGAAAATTCGCTATCGTGACCCGCGTCCTCCAAAAAGCCGAAGCCGGGGTTGGCCATTCCCTTTGAAATGTGCTTAAATATGTATAGCATCAAGGGCACATCCGTCGTTCTATTCATTTAATCTTTCTTTGGCGACTTTCTTGTTTCCTCTGCCGTCGTGATTTATCATGCATGTGCTACAATTTCAGTTAAAGGGGTAAGAGTTCCGGATGATTTTGTTTTCATATCAAGTCCATCATCCTAACCAACCCGTGTACCTCCGCGTCCACACCCATGAGAAAACTAAGGAGAGATTATTTGCCAGTCAGAAACGGCCTAAAAAGTGTAACTAGTATCGTTCCTATAGGTAACGGAAACTCACCACGGGTAGCCGACCATCTTTGCCCACACAACTGCCCCACTTGGGTAAGGTGTGTACATCACGCCTAAGTTACCTTCTTGGCTATCGAATGTCTCTTGTGAAACACTACATGTATTGTAATCATCATCTGGACAAAATAATAACAAAGCAATAATCATTATTTGGACGGAAAAAAAAAAAAATCAGTGTACTGGTAACGACGAATCACACGAATAGACCCACACTCTGTGCGTTTGACCCATTATTGGAATAGATGTTATGTGTATCCGCTGGTGTCACGCTGTAGCTGGTCATATATTTTTTTTTTCGTTTTTGCTGTTTATAGTGATCATTGACATCCTAAATAACTAGGAAGAGAATTTAACCATACATTAGGCATTGCCTCACTCAGTCATAATAGACCAATTTCGTTATATTAAAATTCAACCTTAAGACTTTGCGGGGTTTATTCCCCCGAGCCTCGTTCTGAGGTCTGTTATGATAGGATGAATTTTAATACATCGGAATTGGTCTATTGTTTCATGGGCATTGCCTCAGTCATATTTTCTTTCTGGCTGCGGCCCAGGGTGTATCCGGCTATTGATGTTCTTTTTTTATTCTACTGGAGATTTACAGTGAGAACAGTGCCTTACTTTCGTTCATTGAACAGACCCATCTTTCAGGTAACTCCTGTGGATCGACGTCATTTCGAAGGAATCTCCATTTTCCACAACTGGGGATACTACACTGGGCCCACGTTCCTTGTTTTTCTGTGTCTTGAGCCTGACCAAACTTCTTAGAATTCTGCAATACCACCCATACAAAATCACTCTGAGAAAGCGCAATGCGCTATTTGGCAAAGGTAGATAATTAAAAAGAAAAAGTGAAAGTGAAAGTGAAAGAAAAAAAAAAAAAAAGAGTCTGTGCGCCCAAACCTCTCTCGTTGTATCTTGTACATTGTCGGCGTCATTTCCCTTCCTGATCTTTTTAGGTTTTGCAAGCTTTCTCTTTCTCTTTGAGTTGTTCAACGTGGTTTGATTGTTCGAATTTGATTGTTGGGAATCATTTTGACTCTGAAATGGTTTAAAAGTTGACTGTGTTAAAAAATTGTCCAAAACAGCAAACATCTGTCGAGCTCATCATCCAGGAAAGCAATGTTCCCTTTAACAAAGTCAGATTAAACAGCACTTCAAACTTTAGCTTGTTCTTTTTTGACGTTTTTGTTTTTCATTTTGAGCATATTTGTGTTTGTTCGTTATGTTTTATTAAAATCATTTTGCTACATAAAAACCAACACCTAACAAAAAAAAAATGCACACACTGAAGAACTGGACGCCATTACCTGCTGACTTGTGCCAGGGTTGTTATGACTGTCTTGTGGAAAGTGATTGTCGTCAAAACTGGTTGGAACACACTGAACATTTTCCTCACTGTCGCTTTGACTCTCACATACTGACAAACAATATCCTATACGAAGAAAAATGAATTTGCATCAATTTCACAAAGGACGGGTCAGTGGAAAAAACTGGAAACTGTGGGAAATGCGGAATATCATAGCGGAAAATTATGGCCTCGGGACTCTGTTACGAAAAAATCATGCTTATACGGTATTGGTTTTAACAGTCAATATAATAAAAACCCAATTTCGCATGATCAGTACAAACTGTTGCGGTATTAGGACATAATTGGGTATGAAAGCTGTTATTTGGCTGATCTTGTAGGTGCCCATATTTATTTACTTATTTTTTTTATTATTCATGACTACTTAGAGTAAAACATCATTGTAAGGTATTTCCCTGTTGAATGCATGAAATAGAAAAATATGCAAGTTAAGATTGTAACACTAACCTTTGGTTAAATGTTAGAATCTGGCTTGCCAATAACATTATAGGAATAATAAAATATAATAGATAAAATATGAATGAATAATGAAATAGAGAGAAATTGCCTTTTGCTCTGTCATCATGTTCTGTGTCACTTTCTTGCATTTTCAGCGAATCTGATAGCTCAGGATAGAGATCTGGCACTAGTTCACTGTATTCGATCTCCCACACTGCTTCTGGTACAGAACTTTCTGGCACAGGGCTAACCAAGGACTTTGAGCAGGAAAGCTCTGACGAATTGCTCTTCTGTAGAAAAGTGAAAATTTATGTCACATCTATCATATAAAGGCAAATGTCCATGTCAGGTAAAAAAAGGTACAGTCTGCAAACGAACCAAGGGGCCTAATCAGGCTGGCGCTTATCTCCGGCTTCTGTGTAGCATGAAGCGACTGGGAGTATTTCTACTCCCCCCTGTATGGGATGCTAGCCCATCGCAGGTTTACCCCTAGCATTAAATTCGGCGGTACCCATTTATACACGTGGGTTGAGAGAGAGTAACGTGTCTTGCACAAGAACAAAACACAATTTTCCCGGCCAGGGCTCGAACTCGGACCGCTTTTGGAGGTGCCAGGTTCAAATCCTCATCCCTGCCACTAGATGGACTTGCGTTCGTTGTCCCGAATTTTGTTCTTCAACGTCTTGTAAATTGCCAACTGGTAAGCCTCCAGCCAGTTGCGATTTTTACCAAGTTTTCAGATCTATTTACAATATTCGCTTCATTCATAGTGTCCTCAATTAGCTAAGCAGTTCTAAATACCTTGCCACTCAATAATTGATTTACTTATTATTATTGTTCATTTACTCGTTGCTTTAATCCCAGTTTATATAACTGTTGTTATACTTCTATATCATACCTTAGGTAATGTTTTCAACTTTTTCTTTGTTGTCAAGGTTTTCAGTTCTTTTTTAGCTTCCTTGTTTTTACGTTTTCCTGCGAGAAAGTAACATTTTGATTTTGAGGACAAATTTAGCTTACATGTTTTTCTACCTATTGAAAGTAACACAAACAGACTTCACATCCCTTCTACAGTCAAATCCATTGGTATTAAGCTTAAACTTATTTATTGCCAACCATAATTATTCAACCATCTCATATAAAAATAGCCAAAGCTCTCCCAAGATGAGCTTCAAAAACTGCCAATGAGGTTGAAACCTCGCTTAAAGACATTTCAGAGAGTCGATAGCGAGAAATTCGAGAAGCCTCGAAACTGCTGAGATACGCTTCAGGGAGGAATAATCTTATTTCAAGTAAGGCGAACCGAGGCACTTGAGTCGGTAAAAATGTGGAATTTATTTGAGTTAATTTATTTCAAGTTCCCGTAAGAGGCAATCGAAATAACTCAGTAAAGCATCTTTTTCTGATATTGTCTCAGTAGCAATTTTTGTCTGTCTACGACCGCGCTTCAAATGAAAAAACCGGCACTTGAGACATCTTCAAATGACCTAAAAAGAAGCTTACCTAGAAACCTTTTTGCTTTTATAGGTTTACATTATAGAAATCATAAAAATATTTGCTCTACTTCAGCGTTATTTACCTAAGATGTTATATGATCATATAGGTGAGTCCTTACCTTTTGAAATCTTCCTAAATGCTGTCAGTTCACTAACGGACGGAGAAGTTGTCGCCATTTCGCATTTCTTCATCGAATTTTCCCGCCAAAATAATGTAAGTGAAAAGGTTGTAAAAGTGGTTAGTCAGAGGGGAAAGCAAATGAAGAACCTTTTTTGCCCAAAATCGGGAAGGGGTAGAGTGAAGGGACAAAATATTAATCTGGGACGGTCTCGAGTGCTTATTATTTTCTGGGTAATACAGTATAAATAGGAATTGTTTGACATTCTCAAGTCGTAAAAGTTAAGGACAGAAAAAAAAAATCTTGAATGGCGCATGGCGTTATAAGAATTCGGGTTGAAAACTGTTCATCAGGTAAAAATTCCCGCTTCTTTTGATTTAGCGTAAATTGAACTGGAGAGTCCTCGAGCGTCCTCATTGGCCCGATGAGGATGAGTGAGTGAACTCGATTCATAGTACAACGTTTACCATTTATAACACGAATTAATTTTATTGACTTTATTGTCATCTACACTATAAATGAGTATTTCGTTGTGTTTTAACACCAAAAATACAATTAAAAACTAGCGATACAAACCAACGTTTCTGTGTCTTCATGACGCCATTGTCAAGTTAGGGACCGTTCATTTTTTATAAGGTAGGGGGGGCTGGTGGGATTTGGAGGGGGGCCATGCGAAAAAAAATGGCTTTCGAGGGGGGGCCATCCCAAAAAAATAAGGGAAAAAGGGGGGGTCACGTGAAATATTTTAGGAAAACTTTAAAATGGCATAATGTTTGAATATCAAAAAAATTGCTATAGAATAAACATAGAAGGCAGGATACAAATTTATTACAAACTTTCCTTCTGCTTTAAAAAAACGTTTGGCGACAAAAAACATTTGTAGCTACTGAAAAGAAGTATTTTAAAACACTGTTATTTTCGAATGCAACTTTCACTGGCACTCATCTTCATCTTCGCTGTCGTCGAGTTCTTCGTCGCCGCTTGTAATGCTATGGGAGTCTCTTTCACCAATGCTGCAAGAAGCAGCAATGCTTTCCGTCAGAGTGTACTCTTCAGGGAACATGAAGGTGTAAACATAATCTCTGACTTCCTGCTCAAGGTTTGTGGTGAAATAATTCCCTTCCAAGAGCTGTGCGATGTATGGCCCATCTCTTCTAAATAACGACGTGGCAACATCCTCAACTTTAATACACTCTTCTGAGACGGCCGTTCTAGGAGGGTACACAAGACATTGTGGAAGATCATTTCCTAGCGGGTTTCCAACACAGATTCCATAAACTCGTTGGACGTTGTTTTCAGTCCGCTTCCTCTTTCTTTCATTAGACGTTCTGTGGTTTTCTTTTTTCCTTCTCTTTTTGTTGATGTGCTGTTTGAGTATGCCTTTGAATATGCTGTTATAATTGCTCTTCTTATTTTCTAGTGCTTCCATGTCCTGCGTGACCTTCGTTAACTTAGCTTCTATACATTTGATCTGTTTTACATTAAAACTGTGGGTAAATTCTTCGCCCTGCTTTAAAGCAAGCCCATTGGACTGAAAGAGTGTGGAATCGTGTTCCTTTACATCTTTCAATATGACATTAAACTTTTCCACCATTGCTCTGTGCTCTTTGATGGAGAAGTTCACTTTTCTTCCATCACTGGGCTTCAACTGGTACCCTGGCATGAAAAACTCACTCGCCCTCTCTGAACAGCCATCCGCACTTAGAAAGATTGCTTCTTTTGTTTGTAAGATGTCAAACTGCCTGGATCGTTCAGCTGTAAACCTTTTCTTAAACGACTCGTCGCTTTCGCCATTATTGCACATTTTGGAATTTTGCGCATTTGAAAAGCAGCAAGAGTGAGAAAGTAAAGGTAATTGTAAGACATTCATGCTTGCAGCAGAAGAGTCCTCTCAGAGCTGGCCAACCAACACTGAGAAATGCCAGGACATTGACACAAAATGACAACAGGGCAAGTGCTGACAGCAGTGAAACGGATGAAAGTGACAATGATGAGTATGACAGTGATGCCATTGACTCTGGGGGAGAAGATGACTCAAGTGACGTCATTCTTGCATTCATCAATTCAGATGAGGAAGATGCCAATGAGAGGCCAAATGCCACACGCTCAGGGCGAGCCATGACTAGGAGATCCGAAATTGACTTCTCTTTCTTTTGATTTGTTTTTTAAACAACAGCTCTCTGTAGTATAGGGATTGTAATGATTGTCTTCATAGTGAGCACAATAACGTGAAGTGGGGGGATAATAGAGAAATATTAAAAAAGTTGAAATCTAGATATTGTTTGTTCAATTTTTTTTTTGGGGGGGGGCGTCATCCCAAAAAATGACCGCTATAAGGGGGGGCCATGTGCAAAAATTGGTAAGCTGAGGGGGGGTCATACGATTTTTAAATGGTGCTTCCGAAATCCCACCAGCCCCCCCTCCCTCATAAAAAATGAACGGTCCCTTATTGGAAAATAAGAAATACATAAGGGGCGTAGCCAGGATTTTTCAAAGGGGGCTCACACTGTCAAAGTGAGGGTATTCACCAGATTATGATGTCGTTTTCACCACCTGTTGTAGGTTGTTTGCTTAAAGAAAGCTTACAAAAGTGGGGATCACGGGCACCCCAGGACCCCCCTAGCTACGCCCCTGTACATACACCTTTAATAACTCGCAGAATTTGCATTCCTTATTTTTCATTACCTCAGTCGACAAAGGCGTCATGAAGACACCCAAACGTTGTGTTTTATCGTTAGCTTTTGCTTGTTTATGCATGCTAAATAGAGATATAAAACAGACATCTTCATCAAAACTTAAAAAACCCTAAATCTATCTACGAGCGTAAAAACAAAACCCGTTTTACTAATAGGACGAAATGCCATGGATAAAAGCAAAAAATGTTCACAACTTCTACAGTATATCTACAACCATGGACAAATTGTGTTGGAAAATGAGCAAAAACATGAAACCATAACCGTAATACCTTCAGAATAAGTGTCAGCACCCTCATTTCTCCCTTTCAATGTTGGAAAATGGTAAAATACAAAAATTGTGTTAGATGAAAGTGTTATGTCATCATTGCACGTACAGGAGTGGGGAAGGGGTGGGGGGTGGGGGGTGCAAAATGCGTATAGAATGACGTTTTCTAATTATTGTAACCAAGGCTGTAGATACCACTCGTAAAACTGAGAGAAGTTGCCCCCAATACCGGGATGATTCCATTGTGTAACTGAACAGGCTCTTGGGCTTTCTGCTTTGAACGATAAGCCAGTCCAAAAAAATATATAAACGAAAATGCGAATATAACTTCAAAAAGTCTGAAAGAGGTAAAAAATAAATCATTGCCTTTAGACCGAATCTTTTCAATATTGGCTTTTGGGATGGACCAGATTTCGAAAATTTCATACCAATCCTCTAGAGTCGCTACAAGTGAGACGGGTTTTACTTTCTGGTTCTATTCTGTGTTGTCTAATCAGACTTAAACTATATCATGATACCCAGTATTTGCTACAGGAGGTACGTCTTACATGCCATAATGGCTCAGTTTTAATACTATCTAATTTTCCTTACTTGAATAACTATATACCTCCACTACCGTTTTGACGTTTTTCTTCGAGTTCCTACAAGCCCTGCGTAATGTTACTCAGTGGGATTTCTTTTCTTCTTTGATTTTCTTTTTTTCTTTTTAATTAAGCTTTTTTTTTTCTTTGTCGCATTTGTTTTTTGTTTGTTTGTTTATTTGTTTTCTTTTTTGAAAGGGGCATTTAACTCAGGCTTCGGTAGAAGCACTCCCTGTTACAGGATACTATAGCCACAATCATTAATTAAATCACCAAGGGGCCTGTTTCTCGAAAGTCCCGGTAACTTAACGGACCCGTAGCCAAATTTTAAGATATAAATCTCAGGAATAGTACTGCGGGTTTTAGCTCAAAAGCCGGTCAATTCTGTTTCGTTTCCTGACATTTTAGTGTGAATGTCAAAACTATTAATACCTAGATCTTGGATGTAAAAACGGCAAACAAAAAACAGCTTTTCGGGATCACTAGCTACCGGGACTTGCGAGAAAGGGGCCCCAGATGCTAGTCCATCACATATCACTATCTCTAACATTTTGTTAGTTATCCCAACCATACCCCAGTACCCATTGGCTCTCTTGGGTGGAGACAGGTACTGTGAGAGTTAAGTGCCTTGCCCAGGAACACAACACAAAGATCCGACCAGGCTCAAAGCCCGACCTTGGGATCTAGAGTTTAAATCACTGATCATTAAGCCATGGCGCCTCTCACTCGAAATGATTTCTGTGTAACTTACACTTTACGAAAGCGTTCATACAACATGAAATCTGAAGTCTACTGTACTGCATGCTACTGCCTACCAATAAGTGTCTTAGGGCCTCAACACCGAGACTTTCCGCAAAAATTGCTGTCGTTCAGTTGGAAGTCCTAAGACTGATCATAAAATGTTATCCGGCGACTGTATTAAACCAATCAACTATTGTGTGCAGCAAGTGTTTGACGACAAGTTTCCAAAACTTGAAAATTTAGTTATCGACAATAAAACTACTAGCGCGCTTGCATGATGCACACAACTTTCAAGCCAGTAAAGTGCATCGAACAAGAAACGTAAATTTGGTTCAACAACAGGCGATGTATGACTCCGTCCAATCAAAACATTCACCCACGACTGATTACAGCCCGCCGGTTTCCTTTCCATTCACACAGACAGCTGGAGTGAACGGTAGTTACTTTTTTGCTTTCCCCTCTTCCCTAAAATTTCTAGTTCATAAATGCAGCAAGCTGACAACTGAGACCTTTCTTTTACTGTTTTTGGTTGTAGATTTGTTTCTTTTTTGTTGTTGTTTTTTTTGCTTTTTTCATAACTTTTCATTTTGTTTACGTTTACGGGGTAATGTTCAAATGAACCCTAAGACCTGACAAACACAAATATGTACGATTAGGGATAATAGCATTTGAAATCTTTATAGTATTGATAGATTTAGAAAACGGTCAACTAACAATCTGCGCTTACCTACCAAGTGTCCTATCCCTAGCTATATAGCTATCAACTAGGCTAGCAGGCTAGCAACGTTTGTCAATCGAATGTCGCGAATTCTTTTCAAGTACTGTCGCACGTTTTTCTTCAATTTTGCTTCATTTATCGGTGTCAAATACAATACCAGAGTTGCAGTACACGCCATGAATATTTTTTTTCTCTGGAAAATGCACCTACTATATAACCCGCAACTCAGTACGCCTTTTCCCTGTGTTGGAATGAAGTTACGCAGAGTGGCCTTTATTAAGGATTGTCTAAAACCTAAACCAAGAGTTGTTCTCTTAGGTATATTATCTAAACTTATCATAATTGGTAAATTTCTACCTAAATCTAAGAAAACCTACAATTGTAGGCTATGTGAAAGTTCTTAGAAACATATGAAAATAACTTCAAATATTGCAAAACAAGTAACGTAACAGTGGTGCGTTACAGTACTTTACGGTATGATACGTTACGTTACGCTATTGTACGGTAAGGTATGGTACCGTATGGCAGTAGAAGGTCCAGATCAGAGGTATGTGATCAAGAACTCAGGATAAGACTGCCCGTTTTCAAAGATAACAAACAATGCTGGATTAGCTGTGTTATCGCAGCACGAATCGTGCAACACATTTGGCTTAGATGGATCCTTGGGCGGAGGTCGAGTCAGGGAACTGTTACCGCTAGTGTAAGAACCCACCACTACTCTAGCCAAGAACATTTGCTTATGACCTAGAGAAACACCGTGATTGGGGAAACGGTGTGAATAGTTGGCGTTACAAGCAAAATAACTTCCCTTTCCATAAGCTGTTCCATGTTTTCCACACATTCGCCAGTCAAACCCTTGCTGGCAGATGGCCTTAGCAGTGTCGGGCTTAGTGCCGTGGAAAAGTCGCCGCTCCTCAGGTTCTTTGTCAGGTTTCTTAGCCATGCGGCTTTTTCTTCTGTAAATTGCAAACGAAGGAAAAAGGGGGAAAGAAGAAAGCATTCGGTTATCACACTGTTAATTTAGTAAACTATACTGTCTGCTAATGCAATGATGTTGCGCAAAGTTCTGAACGTAACGGACCTCTAAAGAATCAAAGGCATTTCATTGTTGTCAGCGAATCTTCTCGAAAATAGCGGCGAACTCTGCCAAAGTACATGTAGTTGCTCTGTAGAATTAGTGATAGAAGGCTGCTAAATCCCTCTAAAAAATTTCTGGAAGAAATACGAAACAGCCTCTTTAAAAGATTATGCCCTGAAATTCTGTCCTCCCTTAAGCCTGGTTTTCACTAGCGACGCAAGCAGACGCAAGCACAAGCGCAAGCACAAGCGCAAGCACAAGCGCAAGCACAAGCGCAAGCACAAGCGCAAGCACAAGCGCAAGCACAAGCGCAAGCACAAGCGCAAGCACAAGCGTAAGCAATAGGGATGACCTAAGTGAAAACAAAGTTCGACGCAAACACAAGCACAAGCAATTTCGAACTGTTTAGGCGTGAGGTAATCTGGATCCAGTGTTTTCATTGGCCAAACATATCCACGTGTGGTAAATATCCTTGTGCTTGTGTTATGCCTGGGCGATATATCGCTTTCACTTGTTGCAGCGCAAACGCAAGCATAAGCGCAAGCACAAGAAAAAGGAAAAAAGAAATTGATCCTTGTTCTTGTGCTTGCGCTTGTGCTTATGCCTGCGTCAAGGCCGCTTTCATGGTGAAATAAGAATTGAATTGCGCTTGTGCTTGCGTCGCTAGTGAAAACCAGGCTTTATTGATGAAGATTTTGTTTGTGAACATAAGCTGATATAAAAGCTAGCAAACTCAACGCTTTTAGATCTTGACTTACTGTGTGTACTGAGTCCACAAATCCGGGTTTTGCACTCGCTCAATCCTGATGATTTTGTGACTTCCATCCATGGTCTCTTGAAATGTTTTCTCAGTCTTCTTGTATTCATCAGAAATGGTTTGCAAAACCACACAGGAGTAGTCTTTGCCTTCAGGAATGGGCGTCCAATGGGTTGGTAAACTTTCTGATTCAGTGGAAGCTGAGCTTGCTGGAACGGCCATGACAGCTGCTCTCCGTCTGATTGAAAAACAAGAGATCATGATTATCATATTCTTTTGAGAAATAAACCATTTCTTATTTTGTCTGCTTATTTGTTTTTTTTTTGCAACCTACGCAACACTGCCGCCCTCCCTGGGAGAGTTTTGGTACCTCTTAGGGAGTTCAGGCTCAAAAGGTCCAATTCGAGAGCTTTTGCAGTACCTTTTAGGGTATTGAGCGGAAAAAAAAATATGACAGGGGATATTTGATAATCAACTGTACGAGTAAAAGGTATTGGAAACAATCGTCTTTAATGCTATTAAAAATTATGCAAGTGTCAGTTAATACGTTGTTTTAGAATTGGTACCTCTTAGGGGTGAAAAAAAATCAAGCCACGCCCACAAAAGAAGATCTTGGTATCTCTTAGGGGTTCTTTTCAAAATTACCGTTGAGCACCCCTGTATTTTTTAAATGGCACTTCCTTCGGGCACTGCCACTTTTTCCAAATTACTGATTATTTTGAATTCTTTATTTACCTTTGAACGATGTCTTTCATGTTCTCTTTGAAAACAAACTCCGCAGGTCTTCGTCTAACAAGTCTTTTGGTTTTATGCACATCGTTCTGTTGGCACCATTCTTTAAAGTGCAAAGTGTAGCGGTGATGGCCTGCACTGAATGCATGAGTGTCATTTCCTACAAACGAATTGCAGCGATGATATGTTAAATGACTAACACATTTAAGAAAGAACAAACTCATCTGGCATCTTTCAGCTAATTTCTTTCCTTCTTAATACATAACTCATGGTGCCCTTGCTTAATTCGTACTTAACACATAGTCTCTTTTGATTCTTCACCTACCACATTCTTTTGTGTTTTACGTAGTAACCACAATCGTTTTTGTTTCCTAGTTATCAAATGGTGCCTGTTACTTCTTTCCTGTAACTGATAGTCCCAGCTCTCAATTCTACTACAGTCCTTTTTGCTTCCTATCCAACACAAAGCTGCTTTCACTGATCTTATCAACCACCTTCTTACCAGTACAGTTATCGTACCTGCTACATAGTCTCTTTCAAAACACTGACTGTTTGTAGTGTTGACAGCATGTCCATCACCAGGAGTGTCATATGACTGCCACTTGCCAGTCTCATCTTGCCAATACCACTGCCATCTTGTGCTAAAAACATGGCCAGCTGCAGCAATTACTGATGATATGGTGGACAGTCTTCGAACCCTTGGAAACTTAGCATTTGAAGCTGATAGAGCTAGAACAAAGATGAACTGGTTAGACATCGCCTCTGAGTGGAAACTACTGTATACAGTTTGGGAGAGCTTCTTTAAGGGGACACTGAGTTTTTTATCCTGGTGGACATAACATGAACATTACATTATTGTGCAGTTCCAGGAAATATCTGTATCCACCCAAAGAAGCTCACTGGAAATTTTCATGGGGAAGGGTTTTTTCTTTCTGGAACGACACATTACTAACTTTAGACAGGATAATAATGTCTCCCAAGACCTCCAATACAATTTTATTCAAGGAACGACAGGTAGAGTTTGTGGACACCCTCCTATAGAGGGGCAGTGGCCTACAGGTTAGCTTTACTCCAAGTTAAGTGGCCCAGGTTTGAGTGATGGCCCTAGGAAAGACACTTCACTCTCACAGTGCTTCTTCTCTCCACCTGGGAGTAAAAATGGGTATTGGCAAATTTACTGTTAGGGTTGGGGTAACCCTGCAATGGACTTTCATATCATACAAGGGGAGTAGATCTTCTTCTAGTTGCTTAACTTTCCCTCCCATCATGATCAGGAGGTTTTATATGGTCCTTAATAAGCATTTCCTTGGAAGGTCAATCCTGATACATTTGTGCTAAGGAGGGACTTGCTTAATATGTATTCAGCTGGTCTTAAAACCACATGGATACTGGAAATAGGGCCAAGATATATAGCAGTCTCTATAATGCAACCCACTCACCCACCCTGAGTCCCCTCTTTGCTTTCAAATTTACCACGTAGCAGATACATACCAACAAGCGCTCCAGAGCCGAGTGGAACAGCAGTCATGTCTTGAAAACGGACATGGCAAAGAGAACCCTTAATTGTCACAGTTTCTGAAATGTCATTTCTGACATCACAGTAAGCACGCTCCAGTGTCATGTTCAGGTCAATTGAAAAGCTCTCCCATTTGTCATCACCCTGTACAGCAAATTCCCACAAATAAGGTAGTTCTGTGTGACGGTGGATGCAGCTGTTACCATAGTTACATTTGCCACGTAAGTGAAATCCACAAATTTCAGTATCCTTGCCAGTGTTATTATTTGCTTGAATGGAAGGAACACCAATAGCATTTGCTGATGAAGACATTAACTGTTCTGGCCTGTCACCATCAGAACTTGTGCACACAGTTCGCTTCCTTTCTCTTGTTTGGAGACGTTCCAGGACTTTAAGTTCACTAATGTTGCCCATATCATGTTCTTTTAAAATTCTTCTATTGTGTGAATCGGAGAAATCGTGTTCTCTCTTACACTTTTCACCAAATTTGCAATCACCATTAATGAAATGCTCACACACGTGTAGGCAGTGGCACTGTTCGCCTTTTTTGCAGGTTGCTTTGCTGTAGAATTTACAGATCTCTGGTAGAGAGTGAGTGGAAACTGATCTCTGCGATGGTGGTGGCATCGGAAAGTTACCACCAGTATTGCTCACTGGGCTCTGTACCAGACTTCTTCGCACAGGGGTAGCATCTCCTGCTAATCAAAAAACGAAGAGAAAGCATAGAAAGAGGTCAACAAAATGTAGAACAAATAGTTAATTAATGTTGAATTATCAATAAAATGATTTGTAAATGAAGAGTCCCAGAAAATAACGAGGGGTGATAAATGGAAAAAACCCTGGTGGGGGGAGGGGGGTGGGGGCTTCCATGTGTTTGGGGATGCTCACTGGAAAATTTGAATTACACCCCTTGCACAGACCAATCTGGGTGTGGGTGTGGCTTTAAAAAGCTTTATTGACCGCTAAACCATACTACTGCTTTGAAATGGACAGAGAGCCAGAGTTGACGGTGTAAACCAGAACAGTTGACCTGCACCACTTTAAAACCTCTTTTATCATTTGTTTGTTATGGAATCGTGCCCATTGAAACACGTCGGCTGAAAAAAGTGGGGTACCCAAGATGCTTTGCTCACCCATAAAGCTTTGCCGCCGTTTTCAGTTCCCTTTGACTTCAAAACCAGAACTCCCAAAAGGGAGTTAAATAATTCTCCCTCTCAGTCCATTCGAGACAATAGGAGCAATTAGTATTGTGAAAAAGTGTAAAAATGTTCTTTTTAATCATTGCTAGCTATGAACTAAGGAAACAAAGCAGGCTTATGCAAAACTATGCGAAAAATATTTCACTACAAAAGACATGACAATCGACTGCTGCGTGGAAATAAACACAAGCTGCGTGGAAATATACACGGTACTGAGAGAAGTTTAAAAAGCTGTTTTGATTTTGATGTTCAAGTAAAGAGTGAAGTGAGAGGGATGGATTTTTTCTGCAGTGGCCATCACTTAGAAAATCCCGCTGAGAAGGAAACCAGTGGTCACTTTGGTTTGCCGACACCATTTTGTCAAGTAGCTTTAAGTGCTGCGTTTGCCAGTTTTTATCACGCTGTTTGGTAAATAACTGAATCTCACAAAAGGAGTAAGGCAAAAAGGACGAGTAAATTGTAAGTTTTTTTCTGTTATTTTGTATAGACTATTTTTGAAGAAAGAAATTAGGTCCACATTTGTTTGTGCTTTCTGTTGTTTGTTAATTTGGTGATATCGTACGATGGATATGTTCGCCAAAAGCTCTAGACAAATTGAAAAGTTTATTTGTTTGCTCCAATTGACAATTATTATGGACTTGTTTACGCAAAGTTTTAGCACCTACTGTTATACGATGAATAGATTGAGGATTCGCCAGCAAATTTTAGGAACAATGGTTTTGACATTGACATACACTTGGGATTTTAATGATTGACATCTGTCAGCATCTCTGCATCTAGTTGCACATGGCCTGTTAACTTTTTTGGAAGCTAATTTACATGTTCAATTGACGTGTTTCAATGGGCGCAATTCCGTAATGTCTTGTTAAGGTAATCTGCATGGTCTCTTTTATTCTTGGGAGAAGAAAATTCACAAATGGAATAAAAAGGCAGCGTCATCATTGATAAAATATTTAGTCATTGATTAGTCAGTTAGGCCCACTTCATATGTCGCATTTCTGCCCTGTTGAATTCAATTCAACCAATTAAATTGGACAGAAATTTGATGTCTGAATCGGCTGCCGCATTTCTGCTGCATGTTTGAGTGGGCTTTGCACATTATCCGACAGAGATGCGACAGCCATTCAAACGTTGAATTTCTGCTGTGTCGAATCTAAATATTCCACATTATGTTAATATATTGAGCATGCGTAAATTTGGTCCCATCAAAGAGAATGAAGAAACTTGGCCACTCTCGTCCCAACGCAACCTGAATATATTGCAAAACAAACTGCTGTATTGTCAGCCTTCTCCTTCTCGATCCATTGGCGGATAATGTTTCGCAAAATTTAAGTCCTTCGTACCTCAGTATCTCAGTCTGCCATATTGAATACTCTGCGTCTGAAACATTTTCCGCTGACTGACATACCTGACAGCATTAATTCTGAAAAAAAGTTCGAAACAAGTGTGACGTATGAATCGACAGTCGCATTTCTGCCGCACTTAACTGAATTGAATTCAACACGGCAGAAATGCGACGTATGAACCGGGCCTTAACTAATTAACTTAATTAAAATTGTGATTTGGGAGGAAAGGGTACAAGATGAAAGAGAGAAGAGTACCAAAGCAAACAATGTTTGCCAACCCCCCCCTCTCCCAATGATAGTCAAAGGGTTGATCAAAAACTGGGTTATTTTCGATAGAAAATGAAACATCAAATGAATCAACATGAATAAAACATGACATTGAAATTGTTATCGATTCTCACCATCAGAACTAGCACTCAAAGTCCTCTTCCTCTCTCTCCCCTTCAGGCACTGAAGCACTCTACGGACACCAATGCCGTCCATATCATATTCTTCTAGAACTGTTCTATTATGCTCATCAGAAAAATCATGATCCCTCTTACATTTCGTGCCGAATTTACAATCCCCGTAAACAAAGTGCTCGCAGACATGCAGGCACGGGCAAAGCTGGCCTTTCTTGCACACCCCTTTATTGTAGAATTTGCAGATATCTGGTACGGACCGATTTGCTGCAGCTCGCTGGATTTCGCCTTCGTCCACGATTATTTTCAGAATTTTCTGCAGAAGGGAGGAACTAAGAAAATCAAGACGGAAGTCCCTCACCACACGGATCGTGTGCTCGTCGCGATAATCGTGCGATCGTTTACATTTATCACCAAATTTACAGCTATCTTTGACAAAGAAAGGGCATAAATGTAACTGATCACATCTTCTATCAGTACATCCGCCGGTTTCTCCAGCTTGAGGACAAAACTGTAGAGGTACATCCAACTTCACCATTACTTTCGATTTCTTTTGTCTAGTCTGACTGAATAGTTGCGGAAACCAGTTTACGAATTCTAACGCGCCATTATCTGAGACAAACTTGCGGTTGCGTTGGGAAAGAAGTAATACTGCATGGCCCAGCTCCAGCTCCCCTCCATTTTCTAAGAGAAGCTTTACAAATTCTTCCAGTGCTGTTTTTAGTATGGCCCTCTCCATTTTAGCTTTAAGGCCTAGCTTTGTTTTATAGATTGTTTCAGAATTTAATAAAATAGAAAATACTTCCGGGATTTGAGCCTGCAAACGTCCCGTCCCGTCACGGTTGGTGAGCCATCAAAGACGTGAAAGCGCGTCATGTAACCATCGCGTTATGTCACACCACTCTGGCCATATCCCTGACACTAATATGCACTGACCTTTGTTTCTGCACGTCTTCCATAAACTCACATTTCTTGTTCTGGACACTCACCTATCTCATGCTCTGGACATTTTAAGTACTTTTTAAATGATTTGAAGTCAATTACACAGAAATAACAATGTTGACACATTACACTGTAAAATATTCAACTCACTAGATTTTGGTTGGTCAAATCAAACAAAACTGGGAAAACACATATTGTATCACATAATTGAGGTTTATTCCCCTCATCCTATAACCTCTGACAGTAATCTGATATGGATTGTTCTACTATCTCCCAGGCCTTAAAAAAAAAAATGAAATTTCTAAGGCAAAATCAGGAAAAAAATCATATTTACATATTTTTAATATGTTCCTAATTAGGATCTTGAAAAAAAAAAAAATTAAAATTTTCCACTGGACAGAGGTAAGTGTCTCGGTTCATGTTACAAGCTATGGCCCTGTCTCCTCTAAACTTCAACTTTTACAGGTCACTCTTCCTTTTCCTCCTTTTGGCCTTCTACTGGGCTTGCTTGTTCGAGAATTTCCAAGAAAGCATCATCGAAACAGCGAATTCTTATCATGGAGTAGCCAAGGGATGAAAAAGGAAATTTTATCCGAGTTTTTCACTCAAATTTCTAAACGTTTTTCTACATATTTCAAGCTCAATTAGCACAATCACTCCGATTTGGGTATCATTGGAAAGATCTCTTCCTCCTGCAGATCTTAGGTATGAGAGGTGCCTTTTCATGTAAACGCTCGGAGAATTAGATGGCCCTGGTGATGGCCAGGCAAGGATGGCATGGGGTAATCCTCCTACAACGGCCAATTTTTCTCCACATATATACAGGCCCTTAGTTAAATTAATTCCACTCCATGATAGGTAATACAAAGTGTTCATTATCAGTTGTATTTAATATTCAAGTACAGTTTATTTATAGATGCATGGTTCAAATCCAAAAAATTCGCCGTAATATTTCCCGTTTTCTAAAAAAAACGAAAATGTGCATAATACTTTAAAGCACTGAGCTTCAAATGAATGTACCACATTTTCCTCGCTTTTAAGGGCCTCCACAGACTAGACATTTAGTTGTTGACAGGAATTTGTTATTGACAACTAAAAGTTATCTACAAGTACTTCTGTCGTTCCACACATTGGAGTGTTGGTTGGCGATAACTAAGTCAGGCCAGCGAGAGCTTGGGGACTAATGTTCACCACACATGCTCATATAATGCAGTACACTTTAAAAATGGCGGGCGTATTTACATGTAAAAATGATTGGTTTAGTTGTCGACTACTAAACCAATCATTCCCACGCACGGGAAAATCGGTCAAAAACGTAGTTCTCGATAACTATTAGTTGTCGACAACTAAGCAGTTTTCCCTTTTCGAAAAGGGAAACTGCCTAGTTGTCAACAACTCGTCTCACAACAAGACACAACTGATATCCCACCGACATTTGACCGATACTCAATTGAGATGCGTCTGCGCAATAACAGCCGATAGTTGACCAATAGTTGGTCGGTATATCAACAGACCACTGACCGACTATCGACCAGCTAGCGACCGAGTGTTGAGCGACTCTCGACCGACTGTCGACTGACATATCAGCCAACACGAGTGATATTTGCGTGACAGTTGACTGATACATCACCGACACTTGACCGATATCCCACCGAAATTTGACCAGTACTCCATCGAGATACGTCTACCCAATAATGAGAGATAGTCGGCCAATAGTCGGTCGCTATATCAACTGACCACTGACCGACTCTCGACCAGCTATCGACTGAGTGTTGACTGAGTGTCGACCGACTATCAAACAACTCTCGGTCGACATATCGGTCGACTATCGACCGACACTCGACCGATATACCGACCGACATAGCAGTCGAGACTACCTACAGTAAACATGATCCCTGCAGGCTACTAGGTCCTCCCCACGCAGGGAAGGATGAGTAAAAGGTAAAGTCTGCATATGAGCCAAGTGGCTCATTAGGCTGGAGCTTATCCCAGTTTCTGTACCGTGTATATCTACTCCACCCCGGATGGGATAATAGTCCATTGCATGGTTACCCCCTGCATTAAATTCGCTAGTACCCATTTATACACCTGGGTAGAGAGAGGCACTGTGAGAATAAAGTGTCTGGCCTAAGAACACAACACAATGACCCTGGCCAGGGTTCACACCTGGACTGTTCGATTTGGAGCCAAGCACACTAACCATGAGGCCACCATGCTCCATGATTTTAAGGAGCCTACTTTTAACTTTACTCTACATGTATTAGAAAATAATGAACACAATGTCAGACTAAAACATTTATTTCAGAGAACCATATTACAATACAATTACTAGAAGTTACAACGGTAAACCTGTTTCATTTAAGTCTACCCATATTAATATAGGTAAACCAATTACATGAACTAGGAACAAATGTAAATTAAAAGGTAATTTTAATATGTTGACATTGAATTAAGCAGACACTCTTCATTAAGTCTGGTCCAAAATTAGCATCTTATATTTCCCTTAACAAAGAACTCTAATTCAGGGGGGGACCCCTATTAAGGCAGCCAGCGAACACACATGGATTTCCGGCTTATGAAAGCCGGAAATCCATATGTGTTTTCAGGTTACTATTTAGGGGATGTAGGATTGTTAAAACCTCTATAAGCACATACCAGCCTAAATTTACAGTGCAGTATTGAATTAACTGTTTAGCCATGATGGATAGAAGAGTCAATTGAAAATTGACAAGCCCATACAGAATTTGAGAAGACAGATTACAAACAACATCAAAGTTGTTCAATAATTGAATTCAGGATAGAGATAGCTAGGTAACAGCTAGTGCAGAAGTTTATTTCACTGTGCAACCTTAGTGAAGGTCATGTGTGTCTGCTAAATAGAGGTTTCACTGTAATATATAGATTTAGCCAAGCCTAAAAGGGGAGCTCCTGGGCAGGGTTGTTCAAAACCTGATTATGCTAAACCAGGATAAGTGAGGATTTTCATTTGAGTTTTGTAACTTTGCGGGGAGGTTTCTTGTATATTTTTAGACTGTCTTTTTTGAGTTTGAGTAATACAAAAATGCACAAAACAAAAGCAGTGAAAAGCATTTGTATAGAAGAAAAATTTATTCTTTGGTTAACTTTTAATCCTGAGTTAGCATTAACCAGCTTCTGAACAACCCCACCCTGTTTACAACAAGTTAACCTGACATGAGCACGAGATCCAATTGAAAACCAGCACTTAGTCAGTGGTCAACTTCAAAAAAACATGTGACCTCGACGAACTCTAAACTTGAGCCTGGGATCTCGTCACGTGATACTGGTCAGTGGATACCTTATTTTAGCAGATGTCAATTGACCAGAACATAGATGTCCAATATCAAAGAAGGATGCTATAAACTAAGGCTGCATGTCTCTGTCAACCTATTAGCTGGAGTATGGCTGCCATCTTACAGGACTCTGTCATAGTTGCCACCGTCGTACATACACGTCCATTAGCAATACTGCTAGCCATGATAACCATGAGAAAATCAACTCATGGGTTTCCTTTTCTTTCCTATATGAGTATGGGGCTCCGCTTGGCGGCCCTTTGGGCCACCAGAGCTCCGCTATTATTGTCTTAAAGATCTCACAGCAAAAAGACAGAGGATATGCCTATATAGCTATCAATTAGGTTAGCTAAACTAGCAACGTTTTAAATCAAATACGGCAAATTCTTTTCAAGTACTGTCGCACTTTTTTCTTAAATTTTGCTTAATTTGTCAGTGTTAAACATACAATGCAAAACCAGAGGTGAAGTTCACAACATGTATATCTTTTTTTCTTTTGGAATACTTAACCCGCAACTCAGTGCGCCTTTTCCCAGTGTTTATTGGAATGAAGCTACCCAAAGAGTGGCCTTTATTAACGATTGTGTAAAACCTAAACCAAGAGTTGTTCTCTCAGGTGTATTATCTATACTTGTCATAATAGACCTTTTTACTGATACGGGGGCCATCTTGAATAAATTAATTGTAAAGTTTATTATGGGATGCTGAGGGGCAAACCAAAGTCTGTGTACTCTGTTTAATCAGTATGTATGTAGCTTAGTAAGCTCTTCGACTCTTTAATAATGTCATTATTTCTGTATGGATTAGAAGTGTGGGGCTCCGCTTATCAAGGCAAATATTTAGATCGGATTGACACTTTTTTTTCGGCGAGCCTATCGTTTTGGCTATACAAATAAGATCATTTTGATATCTGATGTTATAAAGAATAGGGACAGTGATCTTTTCAAAAGAATCATAAGTGACACTGGCCATGTATAATATGACTTGCTCCCACCCAAACGTAACAGAGCTCTTAGAGAAAGGGGCCATGACTTCATACTCCCTAATGTAAAAACGGAACGATTCAAACGGGCTTTTGTAAATAGATGTCTTTTTAAATTTATTTCTTAAAATCTTTCTTGTAATACATATGATAGGTTTTTTCTAGTTTAGCTTAGTTTGTTATTGATTGTAAAGCCACAGGTATGTTGTGACTGATTTCTTAATAAAGACTTCTAATAAAGACTTCTAAAGAATTCTATGTCTTTAACCACATACTTTTCGGGAAATCTGCGATCATTATCTCATCCAAATACGGCACAATGATCACCTTTTGCCATTTTTATCTCTGCATGTACAAGCTAATACTTTCACAGAAATATTAGACAGTATAGATAGAATTAAACACCCAGACAGCCTTATGAAACTATATACTGGCTGTCCTAATTATGGCACTTTTTTATTTATTTTAAACAAACTAGAACCCAAAGTTTTCCGGAAAGTCATTTCCACAAGGGGAAGATAACAAACAGTGATTTAAATGCAACAAAAAACTACCAGCAAAGCCCCAGCAAGCCTGGCTGTAGGGGAAAACCTGGTCCAAATAGTGAACTTTACATTGTCAAAGTGGCTGTGGATCCACGAGGCGAAAATCAGTTGAAACTCAGTTGCTTATGACCTTGATGAAGATTATATGGCTAGATTTACATATTGAAGAATTAGCATTTAGCTTTGGTGCAGCATCTGTTTCCCATATTATTTCAACATGGATAGAATTTCTTAGTAGGGAACTTGAACCCCTTATTTACTGGCCCACTGTGGAAGAGACATTATCTCACAATCCAAAGTGTTTTGTTGGAAAAAGTTGAAGGTATTATAAACTGTACTGAGCAATATATAGTAAAGCACTCAAATGCAAAACTACAATATCAGACCTACAGCCAGTACAAAAGTGCAAATACTCTTGGTTGCTTGCACCAAGTCTCAGGCTCAGTAAGTTACATATCAGATGCATATGGAGGAGCAGCCTCAGATCATTTCATAACATATCTGCAAGTAATATCCTAGACAAAGGCAATGAATTTGTATCAATTTCACAAACTTAAGGACAGGTCAGTAGAAGAAAACTGGAAACTGTGAGAAATGCAGAATATTATAGCGGAAAATTATGGCCTTGTGATTGATTATATCCTCCATTACGAAAAAGCATGCTTACCGATATATTGGTTTTAACAGTCAAAATAATAAAAACTCAATTTCGCATGATCAGTACAAACTGTTGCGGTATTAGAACATTATTGGGTATGAAAGCTGTTATTTTGCTGATCTTGTAGGTGGTCCATAATATTTATTTATTATCTATCTATCTACTTATTTATTTATTTATTTATTATTCATGCCTACTTAGAGTTAAACATCATAATTGTACCGTGTTTCTCTGATGAATGCATGAAATGGAAAAACATGTAAGACAAGATTGTAACATTAACCTTAGGTTAAATGTTGGCATCTGGCTTGCCCATCACATTACGGGAATAATATTTATTTGGAGATAATAAATAGATAAAATATGAACGAATAATGAAATAGAGGGAAATTGCCTTTTGCTCTCTCATCATGTGTCTGTGTCACTTTCTTGCATTTTCAGCAAATCTGATAGCTCAGGATACAGGTCTGGCACTGGTTCACTGTATTCGATCTCCCACACTGCTTCTGGTATAGAGCTTTCTGGCACAGGACTAACCAAGGATTTTGAGCAGGAAAGCTCTGATGATTTGCTTTCCTATAGAAAAGGGAAATTATTCATGTCACATCTATCATATAACGGCAAATGTCCATGTCAGGTAAAAAGAGGTACAGTCTGCAAATGAACCAAGAGGCCTAATCAGGCTGGCGCTTATCTCCGGTTTCTGTGCAGCATGAAGCGACTAGAAGTATTTCTACTCCCCCCTGTATGGGATGCAAGTCCATTGCAAGTTTACCCCTAGCATTAAATTCGCCGGTACCCATTTATACACGTGGGTTGAGAGAGTAACGTGTCTTGCACAAGAACAAAAAACAATTTTCCCGGCCAGGGCTCGAACTCGGACCGCTTTTGGAGGTCCCAGGTTCAAATCCTCCTCCCAGTGCCACTAGATGGACTTGCCTTCGTTGTCCCGAATTTTGTTCCTCAACGTCTTGTAAATTGCCAACTGGTAAGCCTCCAGCCAGTTGCGATTTTTACCAAGTTTTCAATTCTATTTACAATATTTGCTTCATTCATAGTGTCCTCAATTAGCTAAGCAGTTCTAAATACCTTGCCACTCAATAATTGATTTACTTATTATTATTATTATTCATTTACTCGTTGCTTTAATCCCAGTTTATATAACTGTTGTTATACTTCTATATTATACCTTAGGTAATGTTTTCAACTTTTTCTTTGTTGTCAAGGTTTTCAGTTCTTTTTTAGCTTCCTTGTTTTTACGTTCTCCTGTGAGAAAGTAACAGCTTGATTTTGAGGACAAATTTAGCTTACATGTGTCATCTATTGAAAGCAACACAAACGGACTCCACATTCCTTCTACAGTCAAATCCACTGGTATTAAGCTTAAACTTATTTATTACCAACCATAATTATGCAACCATTTCACATAAACATGAGCAAAGATCTCCCAAATTAAACTAGTCGTTGACAGTGCACTAAAACCTCATTGACAGCTTAGAGACATTTCTTATTTGTAAAATTCGAGGCGCCTTGAGACTGTCGAGAAACGCTTCAGAGAGGAATAACTGTTACGGTTTGTAACTGTAAGCTTAGCAATTCTACAACGATCATAAAGTACTTTAGAGGACAAGACACATACTACAGGAAAGTCTTCCCGACGCCAAGCTTACATAAGGCGCGGCGTAAGTCTTCTTAGCTTACCTTGAAGCAAGGCCGCACCGAGGCACTTACGACGGTAAAAATTTGGAATTTATTCAGGCTAATTTATTTCAAGTTCCCGTAAGATGCTATTAAAATAAATAAATAAATAAATAAATAAATAAATAAATAAATAAAGCATCTTCTTCTGATATTGTCTCAGTGGCAATATTTGTCTAGCTACGACCGCGCTTGAAATGAAAAACCGGCAAGACATCTTCAAATGACCTTAGCTTAAATGTAAGTTTAAGCTTACCTAGAAACCTTTTTGCTTTTATAGGTTTACATTATAGGAATCATGAAAATATTTGCTCTACTTCAACGTTATTTACCTAAGATGTTGTTGGCCTGTCACTTGTATCTAGGCCCTCCCCGAGGGAAACTACATCCGGACTCCCCAGATCATGCTGTTGTTGTAACACGAAGTCCTCGTGGTCAAGCTCAGGAATAAAGACTGTGTTCATTGAACTCTCGATATTGTTTGAGTCGTCTGTACCGCCCGACATGGTGTCAGAAGTGGGATCGATCCGATAAATCGACAAGAGAAACATTCACGGAGAGTAAACGTACATTTAGCGAATTTAACGACCACAGCCGACTCGTCAAACAGCGATGGCGAACCTCAAGCGACCCGAATTGAAACTCGGGGGGAATATGTCAGAAAATTTCAAGAACTTCGAACTCAGATTCCCCGACTACTGTATCCAAGCCGACTACAGAAACTTGGCGAAAAATCCCGAGACAGAGAGAGCAGATTACTACAAGAAACCGTTACTGGAAATATCACCGCTCCGATCGTCAATGCCGGACGAAGCTTTGCAGGTGATCCGTTACACAATCGAACCCCAGATAACAGCTGATGATCAGAAAAAACCATGGATCTGGATGGACAAATTACGATTTCATTACACTGGATCTATCGGAAGCTCCCTACTGGCAGACAGATTTAAATTCTGGAACACTCAACAAAGCCCACACGAATCTGTTCAAGAATGGGAAGTTAAGGTCAGACAGGCGGGCAGCCTGTGCTCGTATAATACACTGACAGACGGAATGTGCCGCGACAAATTCGTTTTTGGCTTGCACGATGGCACAATGAGAGCTGAGTTACTAAAAACGCATTTAAAGTCGGATGGAATGCCTAAGAACATGCAAGACGTCGTCGCCGAAGCCAAGGCCCTCGAGTCAGCCCAAAAAGCCAACAAACTCATTACAGACGCCACAAAAGGAATTGAGGAACAAGTAAATTGGATAAGCCACAAACAAATGAAACTAAAGCGGGAGCCTGGAACCTGCTTTTGGTACGGAGACCGACGTGGACCCCACCCTTGGAAAACATGCCCTGCAAATGGTAAAACCTGCACTGTGTGGCATTAACGACCACTTCTCCAGAGTCTGTCTCGAGACAGGTCCCCCTCAACAAGAACAACCACGTAGAACTACCCAATGGCAAGCTCAGGGCAAGGGTTGAGGCCACAGAGCACCTCGCGGCCGGTCCCAACCAAAACCCCCTCGTGAATAAAACATACATCTGCTGCAGACGGCAAATGATCACCACCCTGTGGAATACTACACTGATGACTACGAAGAACAGTGCTACTCCCTGGAAACACGGCAAATACACAGCATCCACACAAACCACGCAAAGAAAAAGTACTTTGTTACATTGCCCATGTCTGCAACTGGGAACAAATTCACCCCAGTGACATTCCAGATAGACACCGCCGCCACCTGCGATACCTTGTCTGAAGATACTCTTCTCAGGCTCATGCCAAACATGAGGTTTAGAAAGTCACCCTACCTACTACGCCCCTATGGCGACTCCCAGCCGCTGAAACCACTTGGGCAGGTTGACCTTCTGTGCGAAAGAAACAAAAGATACGAATCGCTCACATTCCAGATACTTCCTAGAGATGTCATGATGAACAAACCAGCTCTTCTCTCTGGCTCCGACTGCGAGGCACTGGGGCTCATCACCATCAGAGCAAACGAAATATTTTCACTCACATCAGCAGTAAAAGACTCGTCAGGCAAGAGGGCCCCTGCCTACCCAGCCAGCTCATCACAAACCAATCCAGACCCAGGCACCCCAACAGCTCAAACCAACAGCACACTAAATGGAGCAAAAGGCCGCCACCCTGACCAACCCAACAGTGCCAGCCCATACGGTGACCCAGCAACGCCCTCACCTTCTAAACCTATAATGATCCCTTCCAAAAGACGCCTGGCCCCACCCGGGAAACTCACAAAGGAAGACATACTCAAACAGTATCCTGAAAACTTTGAAGGTCTTGGCTGCCTGGGACCCCCAGTTCATTTCGAAGTAAAAGCTGACGTGTCACCAGTACAAATGTCAATACATCGAATCCCTGTGGCGAAACGCACCAAAGAAAAGGAAGCCCTTGACAGATACGCTGCAGCTGGTATCATAAAGAAAGTAGAGGAACCCACCTCGTGGTGCTCCAATGAAGTCATTAAAGAGACACCAAAGAACACAAGAATCTGCATTGACCCCAGTCAGACAGTCAATAAAGGTATTCTCAGACCAGTGTATCAAATGCCAACACTGTCTGAACAACTCCATAAACTCTGCCATGCCAAATATTTCTCACTAGTTGATGTCAGAGGAGGTTTTCTACCCCTTTTGTACCCCTTGATGAAGAATCGTCACTGATGACGACAATGCACACGTCCTATGGGAGATACCGATGGCTCCGCCTGCCATTTGGCATATCAAGCGCCCCTGAGGAATTTCAAAAGCGCCTCATGTCAGCTCTAGAGGGCCTTGATGGAGTATTATGCATCGCAGATGATATACTTGTCTTTGGAGAGGAACAACCTACCAAGAAGCTGAGAAAGATCATGACCGCCGTCTTGTCGCGCTTATGGAGCGCTGCTCAAAAAAGAACATAAAATTAAACCAGAGCAAACTACAGTTCAAACTAAAACAAGTCAAATTCATGGGCAATGTCATAACCGATCGAGGAATGCAAGCAGACCCAGACAAGATAGCAGCAATCTCAGCAATGGCCCCACCCCGAAACAAAGCAGGTGTTCAGCGATTCGTAGGAATGGCCAACTATCTCTCACCCTATTGTCCGAACCTCAGCACCACTATCCGACCTCTCACCCAACTCACCAAGTCAGATACCCCCTTTATGTGGGCACAAGCACAAGATGACGCATTTAACAAAGCCAAACACCTCATTTCCACTGCACCAGTGCTCCAATACTATGACCTCAGTAAACCGGTCACACTTCAAGTCGATGCAAGTGAAGAAGGCCTCGGCGGTGCTCTTCTTCAGCCCAATAGTGAAGGACGCCTACAACCTGTAGCATACACATCAAACAGCCTCAACGCAACAAAGCAACGATACTCCCAAATCGAAAAAGAGTGCCTGGCCATTTGTAATGCATTTGGAAAATTTGACCACTGGCTCTATGGCAAATCTGACATAGAAGTTCACACCGACCACCAGCCACTTGAGACCATCTGCAAAAAGCCTCTCCATAAAGCCCCAGCACGGCTATAGAAAATGCTAATGAGACTGCAGAGACACCGCTTCACCATCAAATACAAGAAAGGAACCTCACTCTACCTGGCAGACACTCTTTCGAGAGCAGCACTGCTTACCCCAGTACATGCCAGGGTCACAGACTTTGAAGTATTCAGGACCGAACTCACAGAGGAATCCGATATCTACAACCCTCGCCTCACAGAAACCACCGAATCTCGCCTACGCGACGAGACCAAAAAGGATGAACACCTCTCCAAGTTAAAGGCCACAATCGCCCAAGGCTGGGCAGGTGACAGAAAGCAGCTACCACAACCACTACGAGCATACTGGACCTACAGAGACGAGCTAACCACTGACAATGGCCTCATATACAAAGGCGCACAAGTCATGATACCGCAGTCCATGCAAGCTGAAATGCTGCTGAAAATCCATGCAAACCACTTTGGTCCTGAGTCAAATGTACGCATGGCACGAGAAGTACTATTCTGGCCCGGGATGAGATAAGCAGTTTTTGATATGTGCAACAACTGCAGTACCTGCGCACAGTATGGATCAAAGTCGACAAAAGAACCTATGAGATCACTCCCGATTCCAACACTACCATGGCAGATCATCAGCCAAGACATCTTCATGCACAGACAGAAAGCCTACCTTGTAACAGTGTGCCATTTTTCTGACTAGATCGAAGTGGATGAACTTGACGACACTTTGGCAACATCAGTCATCAACAAAACCAAAGCTCATTTTGCCAGGTTTGGCGTTCCACGTATCTGCCACACAGACAACGGACCACAATTCACCAGTAAGGATTACATGGACTTTGCCTCTCTGTACGGGTTCAAACATACCACCTCAAGTCCCTACCACTCCCAAGGCAACGGTCGAGCAGAGGCAGCAGTGAAAGTATCAGAGTCAATGCTAAAGAAATCAGATGACTTCCAAATCGCCCTGCTCAACTACAGAAACACACCACCAAAGGGCCACACCTACTCTCCGGCCCAACGCATGGTGAGCCGCCGGACACGCACGACGCTCCCAACACCTGACCACCTTCTCGAGCCCATGTTAATCAACCGTGACACTGTATCAGCAGAAATCAAAGCCAAACGCAAGGCCAGTAAAGCTCACTATGACAAGACAGCGGGTCCAGAGCACAACATAATCAACATTGGTGAATTTGTGTATGCACGACCACCGACAAGCAAACTAGGCAACCCATGGGCGTATGGCCGTGTCGCTGAAAAACGCCACTCAAGATCTTACACCATACAAACGCCCCACAGTACCATTCGACGAAATCGGATACACATCAGGCGTGCAGCACCTCCTCCTCCCCCAACACCACCCTGCACTCCATCTACACTCCTGCCTCGACCAGGACAGAGTCTTGCACATCACTACAATCCTCTAGGATCAGAGCTGAACATGCCCACTAATCAGCCTAAACAGCAACCACCTCCCTCGTCCGACACCAGTAACAGCGACCCTGATCTCGACACCTCTTCCCCGCCACAACCACAAGAACCCAGCACACCAGACACGGGCCAAAGTGAGCCGCCTACCGACACACCCCTTGCTATAATCCAAGAACCGCCCAGGGATCACCAACCCGAAGTGAGAACACGCACAAGACTCATCAAACCACCAACTAGGTTCAAAGACTTTGAACTCAAGTAATGCCTGCCATTAACGTTTGCGCTGCATAACAGCACGGTTGCAGAACCTTCCATGATAACAGTCAGAACAGAATCTTATATAAGGCTAATATTGCCTACTTTATTCTGTTTTATTTATTATTACTATTTTTTTTTCAAAGAAGGGGGGATGTTGGCCTGTCACTTGTACCTAGGCCCTCCCTGAGGGAAACTACATCCGGGCTCCCCAGATCATGTTGTTGTTGTAACACGAAGTCCTTGTGGTCAAGCTCGGGAATAAAGACTGTGTTCATTGAGCTCTCGATATTTTTTGAGTCGTCTGTACCGCCCGACAATGTTATACGATCATATACAGTGAGTCCTTACCTTTTGAAATCTTCCTAAATGCTGTCAAATCACTAACGGACGGAGAAGTGGTCGCCATTTCGCATTTCATCGAATTTTCCCGCCAATTTCGTTTGACAGCCACGGCAATCAAGAATCATTTCATTTCCTCGATTTAGCCGAAACGTATAACATTTTGGACATCTACAATTTATCTTTGCTGGCATATAAGAACACGCGCGTGCTGTCGATTTCGGCCCGATAACCCCTAGATAAGAGGAAAGCCTCAGTTCTCATATCGATCATTTCTGTGCTTGGAAAAATGCAGAGTAAAGATGCTTACCGATTGTACGGTCTCTTTCCAAAGAATGATAACAGCGGCTCGTCAAACGTGGCCCGCATTGCAGTTGCGTTCTGTGGTGCTTCCTTCGGTCCGAGGATAATCGTTACCTGGGCAGAATTGTCTGTGACATGGAACGCGAACACAAACTTTCCTTTTATTTTATAATTTGGACAGTATTTAACTCAATTCGAGATAAATATATACCTCCTGAAGGCCCGCATTCATGGCATTGGAAAGTATTCGCGACTCTCTTTGTCCGCCATCTTGAATCTCTCGGTTTGTTGTGAAACACAACACTCCAATCAAAACACGCATTCTCACTGGTTGAAACGTGAGTTTCGTGACATCACAGATGTCCTAATTTATCGCGATATTCCGGACTGTTCAAAGGAAAAGTTGATTTTTAGAACTTCTTCGATTCGAGTTGTTTTTAACTCTGAATGGTTTAAAGATGCAAAGTTCTGTCTCTTTCTCGTACAAGGCTTGGCGTCCATTGTGACGGCATAAGCAAAAAACTTTCGTCATAATTAAGTAATAATTGACGAAAAGGAGCGCGCGCATTCAGCAAAATGCAGGCGAAAAGGTTGTAAAAGTGGTTAGTCGGAGGGGGTGCAAATGAAGAACTTTTTTGCCCAAAATCGGGAAGGGGTAGGGTGAAGGGACAAAATATTCATCTGGGACGGTCTCAAGTGCTTATTATTTTCTGGGTAATTCAGTATAGAAAGGAATTGCTTGACATTCTTAAGTCGTAAAGGTTTTGGACAGTAAAAAATCTTGAACAACCAGGCGCAGGTGGGGAGCAGGGAGCAGGGTTAGCGCAGTGGTGAGAGCGCTCGCCTCCCACCATTGTGTCCCGGGTTCGATTCCTGGACCCGGCGTCATATGTGGGTTGAGTTTGTTGTTGGTTCTCTTCCTTGCTCCGAGAGGTTTTTCTCCGGGTACTCTGGTTTTCCCCTCTCCTCAAAAAAACAACATTTCTAAATTCCAATTCGATTTGGATTATTGTCAGGCACTTTATCATGAGCCTCTGGCTCGGGTGATCGCGCGAGCACTCCCTGTGTTTGACATTAAATTTGCATTTACATTTACATTTACATAAGAATCCTGGTTGGAATTTGTTTCAGGTCTAAATTCCCTTCCTTTAATTTAGTGTAAATTGAACTCGATATATAGTACAGCGTTTACCATTTATAACACGAATTAATTTTATTGACTTTATTGTCATCTACATTACAAATGAGTATTTCGTTGTGTTTTAACACCAAAAATGCAACTAAAAACTGGCGATACAAACCAACGTTCCGGTATCTTCATGACACCATTGTCAAGTTATTGGAAAATAAGGAATACATACACCCTTATTAATTCGCAGAATTTGCATTTCTTATTTTTCATTACCTCGACAATGGCGTCATGAAGACACCGAAACGTTGTGTTTTATCGTTAGTTTTTGCTTGTTTATGCATGCTAAATAATCGTTGTTAAAAATTACACTAAAAAATAACTGAGAAGAGAGAACAACATTTGAATCCCTCACATTCAGACGAGATATAAAACAGACATCTTCATCAAAACTTGAAAAACACTAAATCTATCTACGAGCGTAAAAACAAAACCCGTTTTACTAATAGGACGAAATGCCATGGAAAATAGAACTAAATCTTCACTACTTCTACAGTATACCCACAACCATGGACAAATTGTGTTGGAAAATATGCAAAAACATGAAATCATAACCGTAATACCTTCAGAATAAGTGTCAGCACCCTCATTTCCCCTTTCAATGTTGGAAAATGGTAAAATGCAAGTTTGTGTCAAATGAAAGTGCTTTGTCATCGTTGTACAGGAGTGGCGTACGGCAAAATGCATATAGAATGACGTTTTCCAACCCTTGTGACCAAAGTTGTAGATACCCGTCTCGTAATAAAGACGATGTCCCTAATACCGGGTTGATTCCATTGTGTAACTTAACTCTTGGGCTTTCTGCTTTGAACAATAAGCCAGTCGAAAAAAAAAAAAAAAGTATAAACGAAAATGCGAATATAACTTCAAAAAGTCTGAAAGAGGTAAAAAATAATTCATTGTCTTTAGACCGAGTCTTTTCAACATTGGCCTTTGATGGTCCGGACTTCGAAAATTTCACACCAATCCTGGCTCTAGACTCGCTACAAGTGAGACGGGTTTTACTTTCTGGTTCTCTTCTGTGTTATCTAATCAGACTTTAACTATATCATGATACCGAGTATTTGCTACAGAAGGTACGTCTTACATGCCATAATGGCTCAGTTTTAATACTATCTAATTTTCCTTTTCCTTCCTTGAATAACTATAAATACCTCCACTACCGTTTTGACGTTTTTCTTCGAGTTCCTACAAGCTCTAAGTAATGTTACTCAGTGGGATTTCTTTTTTTTTTTTCTATTGAAGCTTTTTTTTTTCTTTGTCTCATTTGTTTTTTGTTTATTTGTTTTCTTTTCTGATGAAAGGGGCATTTAACTCCGGCTTCGGTAGAAGCACTCGCTGTTACAGGATACTATAGCCACAATCATTAATTAAATTACCAAGGGGCTCGTTTCTCGAAAGGCTCGGTAACTTAACGGATCCGTAGCCGAATTTTAAGATATAAATCTCAGGAATAGTACTGCGGGTTTTAGCTCAAAAACCAGTCAATTCTGTTTCGTTTCCTGACATTTTTGTTGTGTGAATGTCAAAACTATTAATACCTAGATCTTGGATGTAGAAACGGCAAACAACAAAAAGCTTTTCGGGACCGGTAGCTACCGGGACTTTCGAGAAAGGGGCCCCAGATGGCCATCCCATGTCACTACCTCTAACATTTTGGTTAGTTATCCCAACCATACCCCAGTACCCATTGGCTCTCTTGGGTGGAGACAGGCACTGTGAGAGTTACGTGCCTTGCCCAGGAACACAACACAATGACCCGACCGGGCTCAAAGCAAGATCTTTGGATCCAGAGTTTAAAGTACTGATCACTAAGCCATTGCACCTCTCACTCGACATGATTGCTGTGTAACTAACACTTTTTGAAAGCGTTCATACAACATGAAATCTGAAGTCTACTGTACTGCATGCTGCTGCCTACCAATAAGTTTCTTAGAGCCAAAATACCGAGACTTTCCGCAAAAATTGCTGTCGTTCAGTTGGAAGTCCTAAGACTGATCATAAAATGTTATCCGGCGACTGTATTAAACCAATCAACTATTGTGTGCAGCAAGTGTTTGACGACAAGGTTCCAAAACTTGAAAATTTAGTTATCGACAATAAAACTACTAGCGCGCTTGCATGATGCACACAACTTTCAAGCCAGTAAAGTGCATCGAACAAGAAACGTAAATTTGGTTCAACAACAGGTGATGTATGACTCCGTCCAATCAAAACATTCACCCACGACTGATTACAGCCCGCCGGTTTCCTTTCCATTCACACAGACAACTGGAGTGAATGGTAGTTACCTTTTTGCTTTCACCTCTTACCTAAAATTTCTAGTTCATAAATGCAGCAAGCTGACAACTGAGACCTTTCTTTTACTGTTTTTGGTTTTAGATTTGTTTCTTTTTTGTTGTTTTTTTTTTCTGCTTTTTTCATAACTTTTCATTTTGGTTACGTTTACGGGGTAATGTTCAAATGAACCCTAAGACATCACAAACACAAGTATGTACGATTATGGATAATAGCAAAAATAAATTCTTGTTTTTCGACAACTTCGACATTTGAAATCTTTATAGTATTGATAGATTTAGAAAACGGTCAACTAACAATCTGCGCTTACCTACCAAGTGTCCTATCCCTAGCTATATAGCTATCAAATAGGCTAGCAGGCTAGCAACGTTTGTCAATCGAATGTCTTTTCAAGTACTGTCGCACGTTTTTCTTCAATTTTGCTTCATTTATCGGTGTTAAATACAATACCAGAGTTGCAGTACACGACATGAATATTTTTTTCCTCTGGAAAATGCACTTATTATATAACCCGCAACTCAGTGCGCCTTTTCCCTGTGTTAGAATGAAGTTACGCAATGAGTGGCCTTTATTAAGGATTGTCTAAAACCTAAACCAAGAGTTGTTCTCTCGGGTACATTATCTAAAGTTATCATAATTGGTAAATTTCTACCTAAAACTAAGAAAACCTAGACTATGTGAAAGTTCTTAGAAACATATGAAAATAACTTCAAATATTGTAAAACACGTAACGTAACAGTGGTGCGTTACAGTACTTTACGGTATGATACGTTACGTTACGCTATTGCGGTACGGTACGGTACGGTACCGTATGACAGCAAAAGGTCCAGATCACAGGTATGTGATCAAGAACTCAGGATAAGACTGCCCGTTTTCAAAGATGACAAACAATGCTGGATTAGCTGTGTTATCGCAGCACGAATCGTACAACACATTTGGCTTCGACGGATCCTTAGGTGGAGGTCGAGTCAGGTACTGTCACCTCTAGCGTAAGAACCCACCACTACTCTAGCCAAGAACATTTGCTTACAACCTCGAGAAACACCGTGATTTGAATAACGGTGTGAATAGTTGGCTTTACAAGCAAAATAACTTCCCTTTCCATAAGATGTGCCATGTTTTCCACACATTCGCCGGTCAAACCCTTGCTGGCAGATGGCCTTGGCAGTTTCGGGGTTTGTGCCATGGAAAAGTTGCCGCTCCTCAGGTTCTTTGCCAGATTTCTTAGCCATGCGGATTTTTCTTCTGCAAATTGCAAACGAAGAAAAAAGGACAGAGAAAGCATTTTATCACACTAACTATTAATACTGTATGTTAATGCAATAATGTTGCGTTAAGTTTCGGATCGATTCCGAAAGTAACGGTTTCATTGTTGTATGTGAATCTCCTCGAAAATAGCGGCGAACCCTGCGAAAGTAGTTGCTCTGTGGAAGTAGTAGCAGGAGAAGGCTGCTAAGTCCCTTTGGAAAAGTTTCCTCGGAAGAAATACTTAACCGCCTTATGCACCTCTCTGTAAACAACTGAAAGAACATGTCCTGAAATATGAGTATTTTTTTTCTGAACATAAGCTAATATGAAAGCCTGCAAACTGACCGGCCCTTGACCGACTTACTGTATGTATGGAATCCACAAATCCGGGTTCTGCACTCGCTCGATCCCGATGATTTCGTGACTTCCATCCATGGTCTCTTGAAATGTTTTCTCAGTCTTCTTGTATTTATCAGAAATGGTTTGCAAAACCACACAGGAGTAGTCTTTGCCTTCAGGAATGGGCGTCCAATGGATTGGTAAACTTTCTGATTCAGTGGAAGCTGAGCTTGTTGGAACGGCCATGACGGCTGCTCTCCGTCTGATTGAAAAACAAGAGATCATGATTATCATATTCTTTTGAGAAATAAACCATTTCTTATTTTGTCTGCTTATTTGTTTTCTTTTTTTGCAACCTACGCAACACTGCCGCCCTCCCTGGGAGAGTTTTAGTACCTCTTAGGGTGTTCAGGCTCAAAAGGTCCAATTCGAGGGCTTTGCAGTACCTTTTAGGGTATTGAGCGGAAAAAAAATATGACAGAAGATATTTGATAATCAACTGTACGAGTAAAAGGTATTCGAAACAATCGTCTTAAATGCTATTAAAAATTATGCAAGTGTCAGTTAATGCGTTGTTTTAGAATTGGTACCTCTTAGGGGTGAAAAAAATTCAAGCCACGCCCACAAAAGAGGATCTTGGTACCTCTTAGGGGTTCTTTTCAAAATTACCGTTGAGCACCCCTGTATTTTTTAAATGGGACTTCCCTCGGGCACTTCCACTTTTTCCAAGTTACTGATTATTTTGAATTCTTTATTTACCTTTGAACAATGTCTTTCATGTTCTCTTTGGAAACAAACTCCCAGGTCTTCGTCTAACAAGTCTTTTGGTTTTATGCACATCGTTCTGTTGGCACCATTCTTTAAAGTGCAAAGTGTAGCGGTGATGGCCTGCACTAAATGCATGATTGTCCTTTCCTGCAAACGAATTGCAGCAATATGTTAGATAACTGACACATTCAAGCATGAACAAACTCATCTGGCACTCCCTTCCATATTGTATCTTTCAGGTCATTTCTTCACCCCTTAGTACATAACTCATGGTGTCCTCGCTTAATTCTTAATAGTCCATTTGCTTCCTAGCTGCTTTCACTGATCTTATCAACCACTTCCTTACCAGTACAGTTATCGTACCTGCTACATAGTCTCTTTCAAAACACTGACTGCTTGTAGGGTTGACAGCATGTTCATCACCAGGAGCGTCATATGACTGCCACTTGCCATTCTCATCTTTCCAATACCACTGCCATCTTGTGCTAAAAACATGGCCAGCTGCAGCAATTACTGAGGATATGGTGGACAGTCTTCGAACCTTTGAAAACTTAGCATTTGAAGCTGATATATCTAGAACAAAGATGAACTGGTTAGACATCGGCTCTGGTGTAAACTACTGTCTACAGTTTGGGAGACCTTCTTTAAGGGGACACATGAACACTACATTATTGTGCAGTTCCAGGAAATATCTGTATCCACCCCCAGGAAGCTCACTGGAAATTTTAATGGAGAGTGTTTTTTTCTTTCTGGAATGACCCATTACTTGCTAGACAGGATAATAATGTGTCCCAGGTCCTTCAATACAATTTTTATTTAAGGAATGACAGGTAGAGTTTGTGGACACCCTCCTATGGAGAGGCAGTGGCCTACAGGTTAGCGTTACTCCAAATTAAGTGGCCCAGGTTTGAGTGATGGCCCTGGGAAAGACACTTCACTCTCACAGAGCTTCTTCTCTCCATCTGGGAGTAAAAATCATGGGTATTGGCAAATTTACTGCTAGGGTTGGTGTAGCCCTGCAATGGATTTTCACATCACACACAGGGAATAGAACTCCTTTTACCGGTAGTCACTTAACGTTCCCTCCAATCACAATCAGGAGGTAGGTTTTAGTAGAACTTCTTCTAGTCACTTAACTTTCCCTCCCATTAGGAGGTAGGTTTTATATGATCCCTAATAAGCATTTCCTTGGAAGGTCAGTCATGATACATTTCTGCTGAGGAGGGACTTGCTTAATATGTATTCAGCTGGTCTTAAAACCACATGGATACTGGAAATAGAGTTAAGATATATATATAGACCCTTTTCATAAATGGCTGCCAATTATAAATTCTTTTGTAAGTATTAAAATTAGCCTGACTAACCTTGTTTTTGATTTGTGAATTCAAAAGAATTTTTACTCCCGAACGAGTTTAGTGAGGTTAATTTAAATGAATACAAAACAATTTTAAATTGGCAGCCATTTATGAAAAGGGTCTATAGCAGTCTCACTGGCAGTCTCTATGATGCAACCCATTCACCCACTCTGAATCCCCTGTTTGCTTTCAAATTTACCATGTAGCAGATACATACCAACAAGTGCTCCAGAGCCAAGTGGAACAGCAGTCATGTCTTGAAAACGGGCAAGACAAACAGAACCCTCAATCATCACAGTTTCTGAGATGTCATTTTTGACATCACAGTAAGCACGCTCCAGTATCATGTTGAGGTCACTTGAAAAGCTCTCCCATTTGTCATCACCCTGTACAGCAAATTCCCACAAATAAGGTAGCTCTGTATGACGGTGGATGCAGCTGTTACCATAGTTACATTTGCCACGTAAGTTAAATCCACAAATTTCAGTATCCTTGTCAGTGTTATTATTTGCTTGAATGGAAGGAACACCAATAGCGTTTGCTGATGAAGACATTAACTGTTCTGGCCTGTCACCATCAGAACTTGTGCTCACAGTTCGCTTCCTTTCTCTTGTCCGGAGACGTTACAGGACTTTAAGTTCACTAATGTTACCCATATCATGTTCTTTTAAAATTCTTCTATTGTGTGAATCCGAGAAATCGTGTTCTCTCTTACACTTTTCACCAAATTTGCAATCACCAGTAATGAAATGCTCACACACGTATAGGCAGTGGCACTGTTCACCTTTTTTGCAGGTTGCTTTGCTGTAGAATTTACAGATCTCTGGTAGAGAGTGAGTGGAACCTGATCTCTGTATCGATGGTGGTGGCATCGGAAAGTTACCACCAGTATTCCTCACTGGGCTTTGTACCAGACTTCTTCGCACAGGGGTAGTATCTTCTGCTAATCAAAAAATGAAGACAAAACATAGAAAGAGGTCAACAAAATGCAGAATAAATATTTAATTAATTTTGAATTATCAATAAAATAATTTACAATTGAGGAGTCCCAGAAAATAATGAGGGGTGACAGATGGAAAAACCCTGGTGGGGGGAGGGGAGGGGGCTGTCATGTGTTCAGGGATGCTCACTGGAAAATTGGAATATTTATACCCCTTACACAGACCAATCTGGGTGTGGCTTACGCTTTATTTGACCCCTAAACTATACTACTACTTTGAAATGGACGGAGAGCCAGAGTTGACGGTGTAAACCAGAACAGCTGACCTGCACTACTTTAAAACCTCTTTTGTCATTTGTTCTTGTTGTGGTAATCTGCACAGTCTCTTTTAATCTTGTGGCTAGGGACATTGTTTGCATTCTTTATCAGTTGTTTTTTGGCCAATTGTAATGAACCTTGGAAATGGTAAAAGTAATCCTTCTGTGAAAGGAGGCCACAGGCAGCATTTTCCAGGACAAGACAATAATTATAAATAATTGGTAAGGGTATCATGAGGTCGGGGAGGGGGGGTAGAACTGAAATGGGTGGGATGGAATGGGAAGGCTAGCTATTGGCAGTTGGAGAAGAAAATCCCCAAACGGAATAAAAAGGTAGCATTTTCATTGATTAAATATTTAGTCATTGATTAGTCAGTTAATTAATTATCTTAATTAAAATTGTGATTTGGTGGGTACAGGATGAGAGAGAGAAGAGTACCAAGCAGCAATGTTTGCCAACTGCCCCCAACCCAATGATAGTCAAAGGGTCGATCAAAAACTGAGCTACTTGCGATAGAAAATGAAACATCAAATGAATCAACATGAATAAAACATGCCATTGAAATTATTATCGATTCTCACCATCAGAACTAGCACTCAAAGTCCTCTTCCTCTCTCTCCCCTTCAGGCACTGAAGCACTCTACGGACACCAATGCCGTCCATATCATATTCTTCTAGAACTGTTCTATTATGATCATCAAAAAAATCATGAGCCCTCTTACATTTCGCGCCGAATTTACAATCACCGTAAACAAAGTGCTGGCAGACATGCAGGCACGGGCAAAGCTGGCCTTTCTTGCACACCCCTTTATTGTAGAATTTGCAGATATCTGGTACGGACCGATTTGCTGCAGCTCGCTGGATTTCGCCTTCGTCTACGATTATTTTCAGAATTTTCTGCAGAAGGGAGGAACTAAGAAAATCAAGACGGAAGTGCCTCACCACACGGATCGTGTGCTCGTCGCGATAATCGTGCGATCGTTTACATTTATCACCAAATTTACAGCTTTCTTTGACAAAGAAAGGGCATAAATGTAACTGATCACATCTTCTATCAGTACATCCACCGGTTTCTCCAGCTTGAGGACAAAACTGTAGAGGTACATCCAACTTCACCATTACTTTCGATTTCCTTTGTCTGGTCTGGCTGACCGTGAATAGTCGCGGAAACCTTTTCACAAACTCTAACGCGCCAAAATCTGAAACAACTCCAGCTCCAGCTCCCCTCCATTTTCTAAGAGAAGCTTCACAAATTCTTCCAGTGCTGTTTTTGGCGTGCCCGCCTCCATTTCAGTTCTAAGGCTTAGCTTTGCTTTATAGATTGTTTCAGAATTTAACATAATAGAAGCTAATAGAAAATACTTCCGGGATTTGAGCCAGCAAGCGTCCCGTCCCGTCACGGTTGGGGAGCCATGAAAGACATGAAAACGCGTCATGTAACCATCACGCTATGTCACACCATTTTAGAGCCGTCGACAAAAGCAGGATCGGACCGGATCACGGATCGGATCACGGACCAGATAACGGATCGGATCACGGATCGGATCAAAGAAAAAAATTTCAAAATTCAAAATTCAAGATTTAAAATTCAAAATTTTCTTCAGCAAATTACACGAGAATGACTACTGTGAGCATAACGTTTTATTTAATTGTTATTCAGTTTGATATTCCTTTATTCTTTTATAATATCAAGCCAACTGGGAGCTGGTCACAGATGAATTTTTTTCAGGCTGTTGGGTTTTGATTGTGATGATCAATCATGTCTTCATCTCTTTTTCCGCAGTTCAACTATATGATATTTCGTATATTCACTTGCACTCTTCACCATCTACGGGTATATTACGAACTCACAATGTGACCAGCTCCCAGTTGGCTTGATAGCTTAGTTGGTAGAGCGCTGCACCGGAATCGCAGAGGTCATGGGTTCGAGTCCCGTTCGGGCCTGAATTTTTTTTTCAGCCTTTAATTTCACAACTGCTCAAGTTGTGTGTATAATTGCGATGATCAATCATGTCTTCAGATCTTTCTCCGCAGTTCAGATGAATGATATTTCGTATATTTACTTGCATCAAAGGTAAACTGTCATAAAACGAGTCAGCATGGTAATAATACGACGAACGTATGAATCGAAGCACAAAAACTAAAAACCAAAAAAATATTAAACACCTGATGATTTCAAACAATTTCCGTTTTTGAGACAAGTCTATACTTTTACAAGATGTGAGTTTGGAATACGACATTTCGCACTGGAATAAAACGAAACAAACCATTTGTATTTCAAGGAAATATAGCTGTTTTACAAAAAATTATAATAATAACATCGATAGTGTCAACGATAACGCAACCCGAGAATAAACAACATTTTAGGAGTTACGTCACGATTTTTAGAGTCATTTTTAGGGTCGTAAAGAGTTGCCTTTAAATAGAATAAAACCTTAAAATGATCGTGTTCTAGGATAGAAAACACTTAAGAGGCATGAACAAATCAAAACGGAATGAGGATCGCTAAAGATTAACGAGGACTGCAA
This sequence comes from Orbicella faveolata, assembly GCF_042242905.1. Taxonomy (NCBI): domain Eukaryota; kingdom Metazoa; phylum Cnidaria; class Anthozoa; order Scleractinia; family Merulinidae; genus Orbicella; species Orbicella faveolata. The sequence continues at coordinate 23,927,227 of NW_028301539.1, read as the reverse complement.
ATGACGAACTTGAAAAACTAGGCTAGTTTTTTTCAAGATGCGCAAATCGCGACGTAGCTCCTTTAAAGCAAGTCATGTCCTTAAGCTTTCGTACGTAAGTTTTCTCATTAACTGTAACGCCAACTGTAACGCTCACATCTGACACGAAAATGTAGCCGAGAATTAGGTACTGATACTAACAACAATTTCAAGAACGAGAATGGGAGGTTTACGCAAGCTTCAAGCCAACTAACGTTCAAATATAACTACATCTGCCTGTTCATTACAATTTAAATTCGTCGTAAATTAGGCGCTTATGTGGCTTTTTAAATGACCTCTTGTCGTTCTCTGTAATAAACATGTCATTGCGTCAAATTGGGGATTCTTATTTTCATTTAACATATTTTAGTTTTCCACTTTTATTTTTTATTTATTATTATTATTATTTTTTTTTCTTTAAAACTTTATTTTTTTTTCTGTGATCCGATCCGTAATCCGGTCCGTGATCCGATACGTGATCCGGTCCGGTCCGATCCAGATTTTGTCGACGCCGCCATTTTAGCCCTATCCCTTCTCCTGCGAAGGGGCTCCCAGTGAGCCCTGTCCCGCTCCGATCGCTTCGCTGATCTTCGTTCTCATGATTCTTCTGTTTCGCGCTCGCCGGAATTTTTTTCCGTCCTCGCCAGGAGCCTGTCCGCAGGCTAGCCATATCCCTGGCGCTAAGCTTCTCTTGATAAGAAATAACACGCAAACTGCGGTGATAAACATGGCAATAAAACGCATGTTAAAAAACAAAGTTCATTTACTTGACGATTCGTATGTTTTTCGTATGTTTTGACGTTTTCGTAAGCTTCTCTTACGTATGCACTGACCTTTGCTTCTGCACGTCTTCCATAAACTCACAGCTCTTGTTCCGGACACTCACCTATCTCATGCTCTGGACATTTTTAGTACTTTTTAAATGATTTGAAGTCAATTACACAGAAATAACAACGTAAACGCTTAAATTACACCGTAAAATATCCAACTCACAAGATTTTGGTCGGTGAAATGAAACGAAACTGACAAAACACATATACTGTATCACATGATTGAGGTTTATTCCCCCTCACCCTATAACCTCTGACAGTAATCTGATATGATTTGTTCTACTGTGTCTCAGGGCCTGAACAAAATGAAAATTTCCAAGGCAAAATCAGGAAAAAAAATTCATAATATGCTTCTAATTAGGATATTGAAAAAAAAAAAAAAATTCAAAATTTTCCACTGGACAGAGGCAATCGTCTCGGTTCATGTTACAAGCTATGGCCCAGTCTCCTGTTAAATTAAACTTTCACAAGGCAGAGAGATTGGACTGCATCGAAGAAAAGGCTGCTTCTTCAAGTTTTGCAAATTCAAAATGGTTGCTATATACAATCAATTGCTCACTGGCACCCAATAAAACACCTTGCATACACTGCAGGCTGACTGAGATGGGTCCTTCCCGAGCAGGGAGGGATGGGGAAAAGGTAAAAGGTAAAAGGTAAAAGGTAAAAGGTAAAAGGTAAAGTCTGTATATGAGCCAAGTGGCTCATCAGGCCGGAGCTTATCCCGGTTTCTGTACCATGAAGTAGTATTTCTACTCCACCCTGGATGGGATGTTAGACCATTGCATGGTTACTCCTTGCATTAAATTCATCAGTACCCATTTATTCACCTGGGTGGAGAGAAGCACTGTGAGAGTAAAGTGTCTGGCCCAAGAACACAACACAATGACCCTGGCCAGGATTCGAACCACAACCGCTCGATTTGGAGCCAAGCGAACTAACCATGAGGCCACCGTGCCTCCACAATTTTAAGAAGCCTACTTTTAAGGTAATTCAAACCTTCGCGGGTGTCCTCCAGAAAAAAATTCGTACGCGCGCTGTTTTGAATGAAACCCCCACAAACTATATATCAATAGAAAGGTTATAAAATGTAAAATTCGATAAAATTATATTCTTTTTTTCCGACTGTTTTCCTAAGGCGGCAGAAGCCTTTAACGCTAAAACGACCGACTGAAATTCCAGCGAATTAATCGGGTATCAAATGCGATCGTTGATGCAAAATAACTGTGCAGTGTTAATCACAAAGCATCAATCTGTTAAGGTTACAGTATACCTTCCGGGGTGTCTCGCGCGCAAGCGATGTAGCGCGTGTAGTTTAAGCTGTAGATACCTAAACCCGGATATCAAATTAAAGCTTATGGAGCTGGCTATCAAACTATACCAAGAATTTTGAAAGAAAATGAATTGTCGAATTTTTCACGACCACTAAATGCGAGCGCCCGAATCACCTTTCGAAAGCTACAAGTCAAAGCGAATTTCGTTTTTCGCCAATTTAATTTTTTTCCTCGGTTTCAGGGCCCAAAGCGCTTGAAAAACGTGTCTGCGTTTTGGCATATTCAATTGCAGTAAAAAGTTACAGAACATTTTCGAAATAGGATTTAAAAAATGTGGAGTGATTGTACAAAAATCGCTCTCGAAGAAAAAGTATTTCGAAATTAACAATTCCCAGACACGCTTTTGTAGTTTATATGTTAAACTAGCCACTGTCCAAATTTAAGAGCAATTGAACAAATTCCCTTTGAGTTATAACTCTTTAAAGTGTCTGCTTCAAGTGAAAAAATTTATTCGAGAAAACAGCGCTAAGAAAAATTTTCTGCTTCGCAAACAAACTCCGCCCACAAGCGCCTTCAACTGGGTTCTCAGATAACTAAGCCAATCAGGGCAGGGAAAGTTTACTACCGTTAACCTCCTGGTGAAATTTACGCGCGAATCTCTAAAAAACTCTTGTGTTTCGCAATGCGCTCAAGGAACCGAAGGCAGAGAGATAATTTTTCTGTAGCTCAGTTTTTCTTGAAGCTGGTCTGGCAAAATGGGGAAGACTGAAAACGGATACGAACGCTAGAGTGGCTGAGCGAAGGAAACAAACACAAGAAAGCGCGGAGAGCAACTGTGTGTGGGCAACTGTGCATGGATAATATTTCAAATGGTCTCAATGAGTCCGACGATTCGTCGATATCGGACTCATCAGGAGAGTCTCTGTCAGCATCCCTGTTATTGCTGTCAAGTTCCGAAATTTTTACAGAACCTTTCTTTTCTCTTACCACGAATATTTGCCCGCCTTATACGATAACTATAGCTTCATCCGCGTGGCGAACTTTCGCTTCTTCACTCGTTGATGTATTTTCATTCGTTCTTCGCTGTTTTCGCTTTTTCGAACTGGTCCACGGTTTAAACGTGGTCTGTGTTTACTTATAACATAATAGAGACACGCCTAATACCAAAAATGCTGGGTAGTCAGAACAACAATGCTGATCAACTGAGCAGTCAATTCGTGACATCCATATAGGTAATTCCCGCGAAAATCGTCTCGGCTGATTGCATACGCGCCATAGGGCTGTCAATCAAGAGGTAAACTTTTACTTCCGGTGAAAACGTAAAACCGCCATTTCTCCGCCAATATTTAGCCTTTTTCAATTTTTTTTCCAGAAATTAGAGATTATTCTTCGACCACTATTTTGACTCAAAAATCCAAATTTGAAGAAAATTGCCGACCCGAAGGTATACTGTAACCTTAAAGCGTGTCAGCATTTTCTTTCATTTCTATTGGTTATCTTTTTATAGATCTGTCAAGTTCCACTATCGAAAAATTCGCGTAACGTGTTGCGTTAGGCCCAGTTCAGGCGTCGTGCTTCTGCCGTGCCGAACATAATTGCGATTTGGTTCGACTATGGCACGGCAGAAAAACAACTCTGATTTAGACGTCGTGCCAGAGTCGAACCAAATTCAGAATTTACTGATGCCTCGTAACAATTCTCCTCCTAGCTCCCCGTGGGAACGCAATCCCGCCAAAATATATTGACATAATTTATGAATTTTGTTTGGCGCGACAGAAGTAAGACGTTTGAATCGCTACCGTACCATAGTCGTGTAGCACGGCAGAGCTTGTCGAACTTAATTGTTTGCCGATCTTAATTCAAAAGTTTGATTGAGACGCCGTACTTCTGCCGTACTTTTGTCGAACTTAATTCCTAAATTTAGTTGGGCAGGCAGAAGCGCGACGTCTAAACTGGGCCTTAGAGACCGCCACGAGAAAAGTCTCTGAGATAAAAGAATTCGCCGACATGTTTTTGTTCCTTATCTATCAGTGAATGTTCTGGCCAAATTTAGAGGAAAACCGTCTATTCTACATACCCTATTAATTCATTTAAAGAGGAGGGATTCTCTCCAAAAACGAGTGCAAGTTTATAACATTTATAACATCTATAACATGTTACGCCTTCTCAGGGGAATATGTCAACTCAAAATGCCGCCAGCCAATGAAATAACAGAACCCCTAGCGTTCACAGTGAGGAAAGTTGAGCTTCGCGGTAAAGCGATAGTGTTACAGTCACGTTTTAGGCGCATACGTTTTAGGCCGGCGGTCAACAATAAAGGACAAAACGGAGAAACGCGATGTGCAACAAAACAAAAAGAAACTGAGGAGCAATTGCCCTAGCGTGATTACAAAAAGGCAGTCTTGACGGACATGAAATCTCAAATTGAAAGTATTTAATATAGGATCTCTGGATTAAGCCGTTTGCCGCGAAAACGTCGCTGAGTAGTCCATGCCGTTGGGGGATTACGACACCTTGACGGTTTATTAACTTTTCTTAAAAAACCTCTTTTTCCCAATAACTCGCGCTCGTTTTGATATTTTATTTTCATTTTTTGGAAAATGTTACCTTGAATAATGGACTTTAATTTGGTTATAAAAAAAAAAGTTTGGAAAAAGTAGCCCCGCGAGGGTTTAGAGTAACCTTAACTTTACTCTACATGGATTAGAAAATAATGAACACATAGTGAAGACTGAGACCAAGACATTTATTTCAGAGAACCATATTACAACATCATTACTAGGAGTAACAACGGTAAACTTGTTTGATTTAAAACTACCCATACATTTATTATAGGTAAACCAATTACATGAACCTGGAAAAACAAATGCAAATTGAAAGGTATTTTTAAAATGCTGCTTTCCTTCTTTAACCCTTTAACCCCCATCAGCTGTCAACATAAAAATCTCCTATCTAGTCTCTCAATACCACTTCTAATAGAGCTAATGTTCTAGAAAATGATTCTTGATCCTGACAAGCTTTTCTTGTGGATCAAGGGTTTTATTCTCCTTACCTGGGGACTTAATTTTGTAACAAGAAATTAGATGCTCGGTGCTATTAGCAGTGACATTGTTAAGAGTGCTATTGAATGAGTAAAGAAGTCAGAAAAACAGCAGAAAACTATTCTGAGTTAATATCAGGTGTACAATGAATGAAACAACTGTTGTACCTCTATTAAGGTAAGTGGACCTCCAAATAAGCAGACACTCTTCATTTAAAGTCTGTTCCAAAGTTAGCATCTTTCATTTCCCTTAACAAAGAACCCTAATTCAGTGGACACCTCAATTAATTGAGGCAGCCTGTGAACACAGACGTAATTTTCTGGGTTACGAAAGCCGGATATCCATCTGTGTTTGCAGGCTACTATCGAGGGGATGTAGAATTGTTAAAACCTCTATAAGCAAATACCAGCCTAAATTTACAGTGCAGTATTAAGTTAATTGTAAAGCCATGATTGATGAAAGAGTCAATTGAAAATTGACAGGCCCACACAGTATTGAGAAGACAGATTACACACAACATCAAAGTTGTTCAAGAATTGAATTCAGGATATAGATAGCTACGTAGCAGCTAGTGCAGAAGTTTATAACACGGTGCAACCTTAGTGAAGGTCATGTGTGCTTCTTCTTAATAGAGGTTTCACTATAATATATAGATTTAGTCAAGGCTAAAAGCGGAGCTCCTGGGCGGGGTTGTTCAAAACCTGATTAAGCTAAACTACGATAAGCGAGAATTTTCATCATGATTTGAGTTTTGTAACTTTGCGAGGAGGTTTTCTGTATATTTTTTGACCTTCTGTTTTGAGTTTGAATAATCTCAAATACACAAAACAAAAGCAGTGAAAGGCATTTGTATACAAGAAAAATTTATTCTTTGGTCAACTTTTAATCCTGGGGTAGCATTAACCGGCTTCCGAATTACCCGGCCCTGTTTACAACAAGTTAACCTGACATGAGCCCGAGATCTAATTGAAAACCAGCACTTAGTCAGTGGTCAACTTCATAAAAAGATGTGACCTTGATGAACTCTAAACTTGAGCCCGCAATATGGTCATGTGATACCAGTCATCGGGCACTTTGTTTTGACAGATGTCAATTGACCAGAACATAGATGTGCAATATCAAAGAAGGACGCTATAAACCATTGGCTGCATGTCTCTGTCAACCTATTAGCTGGAGTATGGCTACCATCTTGCATGACTCCGTTGCGGTCGTCGCCGTCGTGTGTACACGTCCATGAGCAATACCGCTAGCCATGATAACCATAAAAATCAATTCATCGGTTTCCTTTTCTTTCTTATATGAGTATGGGGCTCCGCTTGGCGGCCCTTTGGGCCGCCGGAGCTCCGCTATTATTGTTTTGAAGATCCTCACAGCAAAAAGAAGACAGAGGATAAAGAAAGTATATACAAATATCATGGACAAAAGCAGTTGAGACACTCCCCGAAAAAAACCTGTTTCGGTAAACGCGTGAGTTTTTCAATCTCCAATTCGCACATTTCGACCCCCTCTCCCCTTTTCAATGTTGTAACCATGTGACAGTGTCCACGGAGCGTATTTCAACATTGAAAACGAGCAGCCTGAGGGGGCTTTGGCTATCAACAAAAAAGATGTTTTTTTTTCAACTGAATTACGGAAGGACGCCGATAGAAAGCATTTGTTTTGCTCAAATGTGTCAACACTTTTGTCCATGATTGTAGCTATATACCTAAGCTAGCAACGCCGTAAATCAAACGTGTCGAATTCTTTTCAAGTATTGTCACACGTTTTTCCTAAATTTTGCTTCATTTATCGGTGTTTAACATGCACTGCAATACCAGAGTTGAAATCCACAATATGCGTATCTTTTTTTCCTTTGGAACATGCACCTATGAGCTTAACCTGCAACTCAGTGCACCTTTTCCCTGTATTGGAATGAAGTTACCCAAAGAGTTATTAATGATTGTCTAAAACCTAAACCAAGAGTTGTTCTCTCAGGTATATTATCTAATCTTGTCATAACAGACCTTTTTACCGATATGGGGGCTATCTTCAATAAATTAATTGTAACGTTTTTTTATGGGATGCTGAGGAGGGAAACCAAAATTCTAATCTGGTTTATTAGTGTTTTCATCTGGTTGATTACCCATGAAACCTAAGGGCCCATTAACCGATTCATGCGTGCGCTCGCGCGCGTTGCTATGGAGGTGAAATTTCACTTCCGGTTACTTGCCTCAGCCTGAGCGTGGAAAACAAAAACAACTCAATAACTTGCAAAGTCGCTTACATTTTCGAAGTGTTTTCTTTGTGTTTCACAAGATGCAAAGTCAAAAAAGTACATGCAAAGACACAATAAGAGAAAAACAGAAAAACAAGAGCAAAGGAAAGAGAAAAACTGACTCTATGTGGCTTTGTGTGATCTTACCGAAGTCAATCTCGTTCCCCAGAGTCTTCGTTCTCCTTGACCAGCGGTCGGAAAACGAGAGCTTTGGGAGCAACCATTTTGAAATAACCGAATTCTGCCCATCCGGTTTCACTACGCAGTCTGCATCTATGGCGCACGCGAGGCGCACGTCTGAAATGGTTGCTCCCAGAGCTCTCTTTTTCCGACCGCTGGTCAAGGGGAACGAAGACTCTGGGAACGAGATTGCACCGGAGTGCACTGGTAGAGTAAATTGCGTAGGCGTTGATAAGGTGAACTTCCAATATACATCGGGTGCACTTCCAGTTTCTTTAAATATACTAAAGGAAACGCGGTTTTTCATTAAATCCAGCCTTTTTCAACGAGTTACGATTAAAGCCAACGTTGAAAGCATAGCACACATTCCTTTTTCGAAGTCACGCTTTTTTCAAAAAAATTACGAATTTTTTAATATTTTGGAATTCTCTCAAAATCTGACCTTTTAGAAATGGAACAAAATCTATGCATAGCGTAATAAGGATATAAATTGAAATATTAAATCAAAGAAAAAAATCCCGATAAAGTAATTTGCCTGGAAGCCTTTGCATTTTTTCAGTATTAGTCACATCACCAAGTGCCTGGCCTGATGACGTCATCACTGCTGTTCCTGATCATGCAAAAGTTAACACACATGAAATAACTCTGAAAAAGAGATTATCAAGGTAAGAGAGTGAATCCCCCATATAGGCCTTATACCTAAGGTAATCCTTCTTAAGTTATTGTTAGACATGGCACCCAGTTCTTTCAAGGGTGTTACTCGCGCGATGCGTGGAGAGGCCAAGCGACTTTCTCGCAACTATCTGAGACAAAAATAGCGGGAAATGCCGGAAGTCATTTTATATGTTTTGATCTTCAAAAGACGTTTCATAGCAGAGATATTTTCTGCACTCGGCCGTCTTTTTGTTCGGCTGGGCTTTCATTAGCTTTGTGCTCGTTTGGCTGTTCATTCTTTTGCCATTTATTCGGTTTTAGGGAGTTAAATGAGTAAACCACAATGACAACGGCAACGTGTACAATGGCTGTGTAAGCGTGCGTTATAATTATTTCTTCATTTCTTTGCCGTTCTATACAAAACAGCAACGTGAAATAGTCACATTCTACATATTCGAGGGAACGTGAACTACGACGGGCAATTTTTAAAATTTCTTTTTCGAATTTTGACGCTGTCTTACATATTTTGCTTGAGCTATTTCTAACAGTGATAGACAAATTGAGTGAACCTAAATTCTCGAGAGATTCGTAGGTTGAATATAAAGTCGATATTTAATCGACAAGTTGCCTTTGGCGTTGTTATGTCTTAACTGCCCTTTGCTGCTTGGGCGCGAACGTCTGTCTGCATTTTTGACCCTCTGTTTGTTCGGTTGCCCAGCGTGTTTGGGCGTTTGTTTGGTTTGCACTCGTTTCTCTAGTCATTTCTCTGCCGTTCATTCAGTTGTTGTTGTTGTTTGGGTAGGGGAGACATCCGTCTCTTATTGAAACTCCTATTTAAGTTTCGAAATATATCAAAACATAGCGAGGGCCAAAGCTCCCTTGCTTGTAGTTAAAATATCAAAGAAGACATTCCCCAGAGCGTGAGAGGTTTTCCTTCGCTTTCAAATGAAACGAAACGAAACATAAACAGATCCTCCACGAAAACATCTACGGAACGCGCGAGTAACATCCGCAGAAGAACTGCTTACCATGTCTAAAAATAATTTAAGAGGGATTACCTTGGGTAGAAGTCCTATATGGGGATTCACTCTCTTACCTTGATAATCTAATGCTCTGAACTAACTAATATGGTATTTATTATGGTTATATGAGAATCAATTTTCCTTGGCAACGGCTCGAAAAGATCAGTTAATGGGCCCTCAAAGAGGAAACCATACAAATTTATAGCATATGCAGCCCTGTAAACTGTAACCTTTCGCATGCTTGCCCCCTGGGAATCCCATACGCTTTAAATTAATCATGACACCTAGACTATGTGAAAGTTCTTAGGATTGAATGTACTGTTACAAGAGATTATCAAGGTAAGAGAGCGAATCCCGCATAGAGGTCCTCTAGCTGAGGCTGATTGGCTCAGTGATCTGAGAACCCAGTTGAAGGCGTTTGTGGGCGGAGTTTGTTTGCGAAGCAAGAGATTTTTCTTAGCTCTGTTTTCTCGATTAAAGTTTTTGACTTGAAGCGGACACTTTAAAGAGTTACAACTCAAAGGGAATTTCTTCGATTGCGCTCAAATTTGGACAGTAGCTAGATTAACATATAATAAACTAAACTGTGTCTGCGAATCTTCTATTTCGAAATATTTTTTCTCCGAGAGCGATTTTTGTACGATCACTTCACATTTTTTAAATCCTATTTCGAACATGTTCTGTAACTTTTTACTACAATTGAACATGGCAAAACGCAGACACGCTTTTTTAGCGCTTTTTGTCCTTAAACCGGGGGAAGAATAAATTGGCGAAAAACAAATTCGCTTTGACTTGTAGCTTCCAAAAGGTGATTAGGGCGCTCGCATTTAGTGGTCCTGAAAAAATCGGCAATTCATTTCATTTCAAAATGTTTGATATAGGTTGATAGCCAGCTCTATGAGCTTTAATTTGATATAGGGGTTTAGGAATCTACCGCTTAAACCGGACGCGCTACATCGCTTGGACGCGAGACACCTCTGAAGGTATACGGTAACCTTAAGAATCATTACCTTAGTTAGAGGACCTATATAAGGGATTCACTCTCTTACCTTGATAATCTCTTAACTGTTACTAATCATTCGCGTTAGTTCATGGAACTTGATAGTGACAAGTGCTTCGAGCATATGGAACAATGTGATATATAATTTGTTGAACAAAACCCACAATTTAAACGAAATCGATTCAATAAGTTCGTCGGTCGTTGTTTTCAAGGTCATAATTTGCATCATCGAGTAACGGTTCTGTGCACGCTTCTAGCTCATATCTTTCTTTCCTTTCCAAAATTTTTTTTTTGATTTTTCAACTTGAAGAGAATGAGTTAGTACAACTTTTAATTATTATTTGCCCACTCCGAATTCACTTGCCCATTTTCGTCCCCATAGCCCTTTTCGCTCCTCTTAGCCGGCGGGGCCTTGGTACGAAAATCGAAGGGCTCTGGAGACATAGGATTTTCGAATTTTTGATTGGCTGTTTGAAAACAAAGAAATCTTGAACGGAAGTCAGAATGTTCGAGCCGATTGTTGGCGCGAAAATATGAAACAGCTGTGACCAGCGGTGTTGAGCGGTGTTTAAAATGGAGGACATGGAGGATTTGGGCCATATTGTTTAACTCACGGCTCAACACTTGTCGCTGTTGCAACAAAACGGTTTTTTTAGAAACCCCACTGAGTTGATATATTCGGCGGGGAAAGCAGCAAAGAGCCGGAAATTTTAAAAGTGCTTGTGTTTTTAACTGGGTAAGAAATTAAGTTTGGCGATGGTTCGAACCATGTACAGAAAGGTGAAGAATATTAAAGAATTCCGTTCATTGTTACTGGCACCACTTTCTTCGCAGGAATTGTCGATCGTAGGGTCTTGTGTGAAAAGAGTTTGTGGCTCGCAACAGGTTGGAGAATCATCTTCGTCGAGTCAGCACTCGACGAAGAGTGAACCGCGGAAGTGTCGAAAGTGGTCGGAGGTGTCTTTTCCCTGAGGCAGCTTGAGGGCGATCAACGTCACAACAAAAATCCCCCTCAGTTTAGACCTATTGCTTCCAAAAATAACACGACTGCACTACAGCGCCTCTCACAATTTTAAAAAATTGGAACCTTTTATAAATGCGGACTTAGGGTTGGTGTTTCAGAAAATATGTCTAAAATATATTACTGTTTGTACTTGAAGGAAAACGGTGTGTAAATGGTTTTGTTTCCTGGCGAATAATTGTTAGCATATTTTTTGCTTTGGCATCAATGGAAGGAACCATGGGAAGGCCAATGGGTGATTTCCACTTTTCTTTGCTGGCCCACTCTCCAAATGGGGAAGTGGAACTGATGATAATGATGATGAGTGGATAATGTTTCAGCTATGTACTGATGCAAAAAGTTAGGATGTGTTCCTTTTGCAGTCATGTATAATTAAATGATTTAGGTGAAATTAGGGTTTGAAAAACCAGGTCTCAGCAAGGCATCAATTTCAAAACAAATCTGTCACTGCATAAAACTATACACATTCAATTCTCAACTCTGATATATGTGCAATTGAAAACAGACATTAAGATATTCTTTTTGTGTTTACCACCTGACAACTGATCACTGAGAGACTTGCAATCAACGCCTAAAAATGAAGAGACCTCTTTACCAACATTGAGGGTAGAAAAATATACCCATTTCTTCAAGTCTCATATGAAAAATTTGGAGCAATTTGGGTTTTACTAAATAAATGAGACTTGATTTTTTCATTTCATGGGTACTTAAAAAATTAGTAACTGAGGAAATGTAAACATTAATAGTCTTATAAATAAAGTTTAAAAGTGTACAGTGGACTGGAAATTATACAATGTGTTCATCACTTACAAAATGGGGACTAAGCAATGAAATTTTCACGTTTCAAGAACAAGTGGTCAATCTATAATTTCTCCTTTATACTGTAGCAGTAATACATTTTCGAGTAGACAGGCCAAGTTAAGAAAATTATCAACCTAGGGATACTGTTTTGAGGTCACATTTTCTAATTATATTGTCAATGTACAACGTTCACAATAAGAGTATGTAAATTGGAGTAAATCACTGTTGGGGGCATCCTCTCTCTCGTAACTTGTAGTTTTGCTATGTACAGGAGAAGCAGCACTTTGATTTTGCCATCACTAGTGTGTGGTCATGTTGAACATGTGTAGAAAATGTTCTGCCTATTGGGGTTCACTGCAATGATTTCTGGATCCTGACCATTCCAAGGGAACTTTGTATAACATGTATAACATAATAACAGCAATAATATGTATGACATTTTGTTTGCTCAGTTATCGTTGCAGTCAGTGCAACTACAGGCACCATTGCAAGTTTGGCACCTAGCATACCTAGTTGGGCATATGCAGGCCAAAAACTCTTCTTGTAAATACAATGTTTGCAAATGTTTGCTGATTTAACAATGATTATAATTAGAATTTCCACATTTTGCACTAATATATATTAGTATATCAAATTGTCACAGACTAAATTTTACAGTTTGAAAGCCACTCATACAGGATTGGGATTGTCTGAGTGCATCAATAAAACAGAAATGATGTTCTCACAAACAATGCCACCATTCACTGTAATAATTTGCAACCTAATCAGAGAATTCCACCCTCAATTAGTGAAGGTGAGGCAGGACTAAATAAAGAAGCCAAATTACATTTCTTGTACACAAAAAGTCATCTACAAGAAGACATATTGACTATTTCAAAAAAGGTACAAAATTTTATTTGTCACATTCTTTGTCCCCAAAGCATACTTACTGAGCAAATTCGTTCGCTTACAAAGCCCAGTATCATACTGTAGTACATGGGAATAACTCAAGACAGATATTAAATACTTGCCATTCTACAACGAGATATGCTTCATCAGTTACGACAGCTGTCATATTGCGTCTCACATTTTCACAATCCAATAACTTCCTTAATTTTCCAACAAATGCGTCCGGGAAGTCATAAATTATTGGATACTTCGATTGCTTGATATCTTCAATTTCAACCTCGCTCAATGTCTCAGTATTCCGAACTATTAGACAGCTGACCTGCAAATCGTTTTGCTTCACGGTCTGATCTCGCATTTAAAGGTGAAACAACGAAAATAAAGGATTCAGTTAATGCATGCCTGGAGTCAAAAACAAAGGGTAATAACTGAAAAATCAATGGCTTGCCAAAGCAGGTAAAAAAATTAGTGTCTTTCTTCAAAACAACAATGTCCCTTATCGCCTCTTTCTGTTCAACACGGAAGGAAACATTCTCTAAATTGATACCACTCAAAGATTCCTCGAATCCTGGCTCGACGGCCGCCACTGACAATCCTATACAGTATGTAGACATTACGACTGCATACATGAAGACCGTAAGTCCTAGAATCTAGGACTGGAAAATCCATGGAAAATCCTATGTCTCCAGAGCCCTTCGATTCTCGTGCCAAGGCCCCGCCGGCTATGAGGAACGAAAAGGGCTATGGGGACGAGAATGTCACTTGCTTAATTCACATTATAATATGAAAACAAACATGGCGGCTATCGTGAATAAGCTCTATTTGCTCATAGAACAAAAGCCAATGGAATGCCGCTCTTCTGAAAATGACGCCAACCATCGGGATGAGATTGAATACAAGACACATAGAAGTAATTCTTTACACTTCATCGTGGTTAGGAGTGGAAAATCTAATGCATGCTTGCTAATATTTCACGTGCAAATTTGTTTAGGCTTGACGCTTTTATCCGACAACGTTAATTGAAATAGCTGTACATCAAACGTATTTTAGATTTTTCAAAACCTTACTTGACAAGTATCTCTCCACGCATATGTTAACCGTTATACCATGCCATAGAAAATACTCGACGGTATTACACTCAACCTTCGTATCGTCCACAGCGCGTATCTCGTATTGATTGTGCTGGCCACTGTATTTTCTATGGCATGGTACAAAATATAGTTACGGCTGAAGGCTTGATATTGATATTCTACGGTTTTTGGGAATCGCGGGACAAAAAAGACTAAAAAATTAGATAGAATAATCTTATATCGTCCTATATTGTTTATTGCCTGGAACTGGTTCTTTAACATCCTTTTGTCATTGGTAGTTGCTCTTTCTATGGAAAATATTCGTCATCAGCAAGGCAATGTACCGATACATAAGCCATAGTCAGGCAGGGTGCAACGACAATTTAGTTTATCGCAGAGGCCAGCCATCAAAAGAGCTGAAGAAACGCAATACTAAAGGTCATTCAGGTTGCGATAATTTCTTAATTAAATTAGGAATCTTCCCATAACATCTTTATCCAGTTCATTTAGGTTTAGCTTTGTTCCATTTAACTTACTCTTTCTGTCAAAGAGTGAATTTTAATCAAAATTTCCTTTTCAGTTGAGCTATAATGACGGGAACTCACTTTACTCATGCGGTGAAAAACAAAATTAAAGCGCAATGCCTAAAGTTGCATGGCCGTACGAAGTAATAGCAAAAAATGACGGAAGCATTCATTTGTTACCACAACGAGATCATTTCCAGCAATGTTTTCTCTTGGCTCGGCTGTAGCGCTCTTGTCCAGAAGATATTTCGGCCTGACCCATCCACCCATAAGCTTGTTGAAGGGCAACAAAAATCAGCCAAAACAGATATACATCTGAACTGTTCCTTACGAACAGTCAAAGAACGAAAACAAACTTGTATCATTTAAGAGACGTATCTCAAGCCGTCCTTTTCGCATCAGAAGTGTACGTAGCAGCTCTCGTAAGCTGCCATTCTTTTATTATTGCAGTAGCTGTTATTGTTTTAAGGCCAGGAACATTGTTTCTGTTGTTTGTTTTTATTGTTCTCTCAAAGGCTATCAAGCCATTTATGTCAAAAGTTATGAGAGCTGCTTCCTGGCCCTTTCACATATAGGTCCACCCAAGCGTAATTACTTTTACAAGTTTTTTGGTTTTCTACCTCATTTGACTTATGTCCGTGTTTTAAATCTTCGTTCAAGGCCGGCTCGAAAATACTAGTTCCCTAGAATTTCCGCCTCCAAAATGGTCCTCCTGACTGTTTTGTCTAATACTGAAGATAACGCTTAGTTTATTCTTTCAATATTTTATTAACACGGGCTTGGGGGACAGAATAAGAAATAAATTAGTGGCGCAGAGAATATCGTTAGAGGAGCATCGTCTGCCATATTGTTTCCTTAAGTGAATAGCAAATAGATTCGATCAACCTTTTTTATAGACGTGGCACAATTATTGGACTCGCTAACGCCTCGGAGACACATCATCGTCTATCTAGTCGATATAATCTTATAATTGTCCACGTTCTTGAGTCATAAATCGTCGAATAGTTTCTGTGTCCTTTCGGTTGCCAGGCAGCAACATGATGAAAATTCCGCATTTGATGGTTTTTGGGTTGGTCAGCCATAAATTTGGACTAGTCCCGGCTATTAAAGGTTAGTATAGTTGCTTATTTACGCTCTTTTTGTCATAAGAATAATTTTTTTTCGGCCAAGGCTGAATATTCTTACTTTTCTGCCGATTGTAGGCTAAAAATATTCTTGTGAATATTCTTAGATTATAAGCCATTATATGTTCGAGTGTATTCGGTGTCCTGGTGGTGCTAAAGTAGGTTTAGAGCCAGCATGCTATTATGACCTATTTTTTTTCTATTGATCTATTTATTTTAAGCATTCAATGACTGACCCTAGGGGAAACAGCTTTGTTATCCCTGGACCCTCAATTAAACTCATTGATGGGGCCAGTCGTTAAGTGTTTTGTTAAACTTTCAGACTCAAGATAAAACCAGACTGCAAAAAAAATTATGCTTGACGCCGCGTGGCACATAAATTTACCGTGATTTCAAGGCGTACGCCCTGATCACATGCAAGTCGAAAATTCAAGTTGTTGTTTCCCTAGGGAGTTAGTGAGTTTTGACCCATGACACGTGATTCGTTCACCTCAAATCAGAAAACGTATTTGAGTTGGGAGGTAGAACAAATTTATTTGTTCATTTATTTATTTTTTGACTTTCTGTGTGTAGACCGCATAGGCATGGACGGCATGTATTCCTATTTCCACTTGCCGGTCGACACGAGGCCCACATTTACTACCTGGATTGCTTTGGAGAAGGGGAGAGTGCACAGAATACTAAAGAAAGTTGTGACAAAAACATGGTTTCCGAGGATTGCGAGGAAGAAAAATGAGTGCGTGGAGTGGAAAGTCTCCAGACAGAGGACGGTTTTGAATTTGATTGTGGATGTTAGACCAAAGAGGAATATAAAGAATACGCAGCTGAAGGTGCACCCAGCGCTAAAGGAACTTGTGTTGTAGCAATGTGTGATACCACCACTTGTAGTCCTGATGAACTACCTGTAACTGGTGGTAATTTTAAGGGCAAATATTTGTTTGGAAAGTACCTGTTATAACAGAGGAAGTAAAATTGCTGAACGCTAAACAATATGTTCCGTTTATTTAGCTTGAATCTTGTAACTTTATTATAAGGTACGAAAACGTGAGGCCCTTTTAGAACTGTTACTTATCTTCAGCAGTTCCACAATCATTGCATGAGAGTAAAACAAAAAATGATATCAATAGAAATTCAAACAACGTGCACAAAATACGTTACACGACACATGACAATGTAACCATGTTACAACCACTAAATTCCGCAAACATTCGCTTCTAGGCGTTCTCTGAGAAATACTTATTCTTTTCACTTTTGAATATTTAATTTGAACACTCTTATTTTCTGAAATGACTAAAATGTTGTTATTTCCTGAGTTTACTATTAATTTGTGATAACTTCTAAGATTCTCAAAACCGTCCTATAAACTAACATGTTCAAGTCTGTAAGATAAAATAGTAGACTCGAATATCGCGGGATTCATTTTTAAAATTAAGTTTGCAAAAGCCTTTACGATACACAATGATACGACTCAGATGCTGTATAATCAGAAGAAAAGCATTTTCCTGCAAACTCAATGTTGGCCAGTTAGCTATGTACACTAAAAAAGCTAATAGTATTTAGCAGTCTCGTAATAACAAATCAAAAGAGTCCTCCCATCAGTATTTATAGACGCACTGAACAACCTAAAAGGTAAGAAAAAGCAACACTGTTAGCTCCTATTGATTGGAACCTTTGATCATTTTATTAACCTTCTCTGAAGCTATTGATAATTTCATTTCCTTGCAGGAACAAAGAAGAACGTCATGGCGACCACAAACGTGCAACGCAAGTATTGTAGTATTTTACATAATAAGTTTGCACTTTTGCAACACGTTTTACGTATCGTGTAAATTAATTCGGTCATCTCAGATTTTCAAGAAGTGCCAAAGTATTGTGATTTGTGCGTGACAAAGGAAAGTGCACCAAGTCGAAACTTCAATAATATTACTTAATTTCCGATTGTATCATCTCGACATTTAACAAACACTTAAGTACCTTTAGATATATTGAAGTTCATCTAATCGCCTTTAGCAAAGTCCAAGGTAACATCATCACCGATGAGTACAAATGGAGCCCAGTGCTTCACTTCGCTAAATTTCTCAGACTCTCTCAGACACCTCATGGCGCGGTTCAGAGATTCACTGGAACTTCTTCCTTCCACTAGGTGAAGGTAGAAACTCTTCATGAACTCCACAGTGGCTTCGTCGTCAATTGCCCACAGGGACACAAGAACAGAACGAGCACCGGCACCCAAGAAGGCTCGTGCAATGCCAACCACACCCTCAGCCTTAATCTCACCATGGCCACTATGGGAACAACTTAACACAACCAGTCCTGCTCGCATTTGAACTCTCATCACATCATTCATTCTTAGCAAGAAGTCTTCTTCAACAAGGATGTGGGATGCTCGCATAGGGCTTGGTGCCAGAGCAATTTCTCCTGTTTCCATTCTACCATGTGCTGCAATGTGCACCAAAGCAACTGAGGGGAGTTTTCTCAACACTTGGGCTTTTGTTGCCTCTTTTCCAGTGAGGGGAATAGTGTTGAGTATTTTCCCAATCATCTGTACTTCCATCTTTGCAAATGGCAGCTCTTCTAGCTTTAACCCATAATAACGAACTTGCTCTAAGCATGGATCACCCACAAGCAGCGCCCCAGACTTCTTGTGGTAATCTGGTAAACAATCTCTGATCAGTTTCAAACTATTCAATGACGGAATGACCCGGATTCTGAAATACTCGCTTAAGTACTTTGAATTAGAATCCATGAATGCAGCATAAGGAGCCAAGCATAATGGACCTTCGGGAACAAATATCAGTTCATTGCCATTAATCAAGTCTTTGATGGGGCTAATGATAACGTCATACAGTGTTCTTAAAGGATTGGGATATGAGTGAGTGGAAAGATCTTCGCATCTCCCACCTATACTGACACCAATTTTCTCACGAGCATTGTGAATTAAAGACTCCAACACTGTGGTCGCATTTTCCTTCGAATTATTATCACTGATTTGTTTTCTTCTTAATTGAACATCTTTTCCATTTTGAATAATCCAGAAAATTATTTCTCTTTCGTGAACTGCCATAAAGACTGTATCTGAAGGGAGGCATTTTAATGTGTCGCAAGTCATTTTTTCCCCAGTATGTGGTGTTTTAGTTTCGTACTTTGAGTTCATAAGATCTCTTAGAGCTTGTGCACGTCCTTGCTCAGCAGCAAACAAAGCCTCAACTACGTCACCTTGTTTTAAAATCAGGCGCCATAATCTGGTATAAACCACATTATTAACATTGCGGTAGCTAATTGTCCACTCATCTTTACCTTGCAGATTCTGCCTAAGATCATTGAACAATCGGACGCTAGAATGATAACAATCAAGGGCTTTCTGCAGAGAACATATAGATTCAAAGCAAATACCAAGATTACCATAGGAACTTGCTTCTCCAGGCCTGTCTCCCACTTCTTTGGCAATTTTTAGATGACATTCATGGTACTCGATGGCTTTTTTGAAATCTCCCAGACTGTCATAAGCATTGCCAAGATTACCATAAGACATTCCTTCTCCAGCCCTGTCTCCCACTTCTTTGGCAATTTTTAGATCTAGTTCATGGTACTCGATGGCTTTTTTGAAATCTCCCAGACTGTGATAAGCATTGCCAAGATTACCATAAGACATTCCTTCTCCAGCCCTGTCTCCCACTTCTTTGGCAATTTTTAGATGACGTTTATGGTACTCGATGGCTTTTTTGAAATCTCCCAGACTGTGATAAGCATTGCCAAGATTACCATAAGACATTCCTTCTCCAGCCCTGTCTCCCACTTCTTTGGCAATTTTTAGATCTAGCTCATGGTATTCGATGGCTTTTTTGAAATCTCCCAGACTGTGATAAGCATTGCCAAGATTAGCATACGACCTTCCTTCTCCAGCCCTGTCTCCCACTTCTTTGGCAATTTTTAGATGACATTCATGGTATTCGATGGCTTTTTTGAAATCTCCCAGACTGTCATAAGCATTGCCAAGATTAGCATAGGAGCTTCCTTCTCCAGCCCTGTCTCCCACTTCTTTGGCAACTTTTAGATGACGTTCATGGTACTCGATGGCTTTTTTGAAATTTCCCAGACTGTCATAAGTATTGCCAAGATTAGCATACGACATTCCTTCTCCAGCCCTGTCTCCCACTTCTTTGGCAATTTTTAGATGACGTTCATGGTACTCGATGGCTTTTTTGAAATCTCCCAGACTGTGATAAGCATTGCCAAGATTAGCATACGACCTTCCTTCTCCAGCCCTGTCTCCCACTTCTTTGGCAATTTTTAGATCTAGTTCATGGTATTCGATGGCTTTTTTGAAATCTCCCAGACTGTCATAAGCATTGCCAAGATTAGCATACGACATTCCTTCTCCAGCCCTGTCTCCCACTTCTTTGGCAATTTTTAGATGACGTTCATGGTACTCGATGGCTTTTTTGAAATCTCCCAGACTGTCATAAGCATTGCCAAGATTAGCATAGGAGCTTCCTTCTCCAGCCCTGTCTCCCACTTCTTTGGCAATTTTTAGATCTAGTTCATGGTACTCGATGGCTTTTTTGAAATCTCCCAGACTGTGATAAGCATTGCCACGATTACCATACGATCTTCTTTGTCCAGCCCTGTCTTCCACTTTTTTAGCAATTTTTAGATCTAGTTCATGGTACTCGATGGCTGTTTTGAAATCTCCCGGATGGTAATAGGCGTTGCCAAGACTACCATAGGAGCTTCCTTCTCCAGCCCTGTCTCCCACTTCTGTGGCAACGTTGATGTAACAGGTTCCTTCTTCTGTGTTAGCTTTCATATCTTTGGTAGTATTCGGTAAAGTGGTGGTATTTTTCTATGAGACAAAAACTTATGTCAGTTAATGACGAAAGCATGAATATTTACCCAAAAAGTGTACAAAGTGCTAAATCGGGATTTATAGCTGAAAGTATCGATACCGTTCCAAACAACGCTTTGGTGGTTAAACAGGTCTAGCCTGAACCAATGAACCGGTGAAAGTCTTGGGAATCTTTATTTCGTGTGATAGTATGGGCAATGAACGGAAGAACTTTACTAAGAAAGTGGATAATCTTAAGACAAAACTTGCAGCTTGGCGTTTGCGTGAACGTTCTCTGTTTGGGAGTGTCTCAAATTGTTTACTCAGCTTCCATGGATGACACTCCAAACAAATATGCATCTCTAACCCAATCGCTACCTTTCCAATTCTTATGGAAAAAAAAACAGACAAAAACAACAGAGAAGTTTTATATCAGGATTGTGGCGATGGTGGTTTGCGGTTGAAATTAAGTCCCTGCGCTTAACGTGGACGCTTAACTGATGACGAAGAAGATCATACTTGGTCAGCAATTCCAAAATTTTATTTTATAAAATATGGGTTTTTTTTAATTTTCTCTTATGCTCCAACTATGTTAAGAAATTTCTAAAGGATTCAGACATACCATCCTTCTACAAGGATATCTTGTTTTCTTTCCTGGACTTAACAAGTGTTTAAAACTCTCAGGATGAACAAGAGATGATTCTCTTTAATAATAAAGATATCCTCATTAACGGGAGGACCGTTTTTTACCACAATTCCGTTGAAATGGGTGTCTTTACGCTGCATGATGTAATTGACGCCCACGGTAGTTTTTTTTTACAGTTGAACTGTTCCAACAGCGTTATGGAATTAATTGTAATTTTTTCAAATATTTGCAAGTAATCTCTGCGTTCCCGAGCACCTTACGGAAAAACACCAAGGAGCGTGCTAAGCCTAATGTCAACTTTTTATTCGGCAGCACGCTATTTTAATTATCCTCGGTCTTAACCATCAACTTCTTGAAACTTAGCTGTAAAGACTATTATTGGCTTTTTCTCAATGAACGGAAGCCTCTGGCCACTGGTCCAGTAAAATGGGACCGCAACTTTGCTCCGACGGCTTTGCCATGGAACCAAATCTTTAATAGAGTGAAGGCTATTTGTAGAGAGAATCAACTGAGAGAATTTTACTTTAAACTAATTGATCGCATTGTCGTTACGAAGAAAGAGCTTAGTCTCTATGGAATTACAGACAATAATAGATGTTTCTACTGTGGTGAGGCTGACTCAGTTCTTCAAACATTTCAAAACTGTAGTACAACAACTTCTTTTCACAATCGGCTGTTGAACTAGTTCAATGAGATGCATAACAACTCAATATTCCCGGGAAACTACGTATTATTGCTTGGTATGGCGTGCGGGAAGGGTAATAACAATGTTAGAAAATTTAATCTATGTTTATTATATGCTAAATATTATCTACATTATCACAAGGTAAATGCGAGGAATCTTGACTGGATTGAATTTACTACAAAAGTAAATTACAAGTTAAGAATAGAAAATCAAGTTTCTGGTATTCTTTTATGATGCTTCTTCGCATTTTGTCCTGTTAATGCTTTTAAAAGGCATTAGATTGATAAAAGGACGTGCCATTTTAAAGATAACGGTAATTTGCAATTTGAAAAATACATGTATTGCCATTACGAATGTAAAGCTCCTTAAAATAATTGTTAAAAGTAAGTAGGGTGAAGAAGCTGTCTTGTACTGCAAGTCGTGTTAATAGCTCTGTTGTATTGTAAGTAGTGTACGTAGCTTTTGTTATTGTTTTAGTGCAAAGTAGCAGCAAAAGTATCTTAAAGTGTAAGCAAACATAATAAAATAAACCCATAAAAAAACCAAAGTATATTAATTTTGCCCTTGGATTGCGATGGCTTTGTTTGAAGTCTAATGTTAGAATTAAAAAAATATAATTATGCTTACAATTATTCCAGGGCGCTGCCAATCAATATACCCTTCTTCTGTATAAGAGTGGTTGGTTATAATATTAATAATCTTAATGTTTTACTTCCTTAACATAGAGGAGAGACGTCAAAATGCCTTCGTTTTGTTGAATGCGGCCTTTGTATAGTTTAACAATATAGTTACATAAAGAGTGAAAAAATTGTAAATAGTAAACACAAGGTAAGATAATATATACATGTACTCGTTACAAGATAAGATAAAAAGATAAAACCACCCCTCTCCCCTAATCACTGATGAACTGGCCCTTAACCCGAAGCGCACCATTTTTTCTATCAATAAAATGGGGGCAAGGGGTGGTCTCAATTTTTAATTTAAATTGTCCAACATTGTAAGTGTTGAAGTAGTTTGATTAGCAATGGTCGCTCCCAGTAGAAACCATGCCTTGTCGCATTTCCAAACAGCGTGAAGAGAGGTGAAAATGTGATGCGGAGCGGAGTGTTGCCGAAGATCTTCATACATCTTCATACACGTTCTCGCTGGCAAATTGACGTAAAGATGAGCACGTACGTATCGCGGAATTGATAACTACCGTAGTTTCCATTCGCTATCTCCTCGATACAGTAAAAAAAGATTGCGGACGATGTTTATTCATATGCTTATGCTTTCAGCAGCGCGTTTTCATTTGATGTGAGCACAAGCATAAGTTCTCCTTTTTGCGTTTCCATTTGACAATCACATCATGAGCTCGAGATTTCTATCACTTGCTAGATGACGAGGGCTGAGCTCCACTCAGCTATCACGCATACAAATCGAGAGCGAATAATCTAATTGTTTGAGTACAAATCTACAAGTTGTTAAAAACTTTACCTAAGTTCTTTTCACGGACACTTCGAAAAGATAAAGAAGCGGCCGCCACTTTGTTAACAACCGCAGGCTACAAGAGTACGCGCACTCTACAATTAGATTATGAGCTCCAGATTTTTTATGAGGTAATAGTTGATGAGGCCTTCTGCCTCGTCAACTATCGCCTCATAGAAATCGAGAGCGAATAATCTAATTTTTTTAAGTAGAATTCCGACTGAAATAAACGCAAATAACGGTTTCTAGTTATTTTTCTACGCATTATTGAACTTTACGTTTCAACGAAATCAAAGGTTCAAAAACTTCGGAAAAACGTCCACAATAGTATATGAGTAGCTCAGCCAATCAGATTGCAGCATCTGCATTAGTGTAATACTAGAATTCTACTAAAATAAAATAGATATTAAGTAGCGTAGTCAATAAAGAGAACAGCATTAGTGACAGAATGCTTGTATATATAGAGAAAACGGATACAAACAAAAAGATGTTTTCTATTTCGTCTTATTTTAATTCTCGAACTGTAAATTATCTTTGCTCGAGTCATTGTTACGTTAACAGCTCGTGCTAGCTCTTTGCTTCTAATTAAGCAATCGACCACTCTTTCTATTGGTTTACTGGCGCAATAAACTACGCGGGATGTTGGGAGAACACGAGAAAAGTTTGTAAATCACTCGCCTAACGGCTCGTGATTTACATACTTTTCGAGTGTTCCCCCAACCTCCCAAGTGGTTTATTGCGCCGGCGAACCCAAAGAAAGAGTGGTCTATCGCTTTTATGAAATAACTATGGAAAAAGTCTGTCAATGAGGAGAAAATTTATTGTACTTCCGTGATCAAGTTGCTTATTGTCATCAAATTCGTGACATGACGCGACAAACCAATCACAGCGACTGAAAGAATGAAAGCACAGACTCCGACCCGGATACGAAATCCGCAGAGCAAAGCGACGAAAACATTTCACGCTAAGAAAGCTTTAAGAAAAGAAAGGAAAAGGTTATCGGTGAAAGGCAAAAAGCATATTAATTCACTCAAAGGAATCGGTGGACTCGGTCATCACGAAAGTAAAAGGCTGTACGAAAAGTGTGCAAATAGTCCAAACTTCATGTGCTGCGAAGTGATTCAACGCAATTTTAAACGATAACTTTCCAAAGTTTTGCGAATGGAATAAAGGTTAGTAACAGAAACGCTGCCTCCGAAATTTATTCCGAATATATTTACTTATGCTGGAGGCTATGAAGTCCGTGTTTCTCTCTGTAGTTTGCTAAATGAAAACTATTGCTTGAAAGCTAAGCTTGTGGAAGTCAAATTCATTTATCGTGTTATGGATGCATCCATTGAGTTTGAACGCAAAATTTCTGATAGAAAGAAATCTCTTCCCTGCTTTTTAGACAACCCAAATTGATCAGTCAAGCCCAGATGACTTCGTCCTCCACAGACCGTGGAAAGCGCCGAAATAGGGGTTTAAAACGTCCGTAATCTTAATCTCAAGCGTAACCGAAGTCGGCGTAAAAGTTTTGCCGTGGTGTGTTGGTAAGATAAAGATAAAGCTTTATATGACCAACTTCTGGTCCTGTTTTTCCTTGCAAATTTCCGTGTATATGTTGAATGAAAAGATATTCGTGTTATTGATATCTCAGCCAGCGAAAGGCAAAACTGTTTATTACATTTGTTATCGCTAGAGTTCCGAGTTGCCTAGTTTCCGCGTAGAGCTGCCATAGATCGAAAACCGTTGTTTACCGGTACAATAGAACATAGGTTTAGCAACTCTATTGACCAATCAGAGCGTGCGTAGTATCTCAGTTATTTTATAATGAGTAATAGAAGTATATTTCATTGCACGTTTCCGTACAAGAGGTTTCTTGTACAACTTATATCAAGTCCGGCATTATTTAATCTTCCCTTTAAAGCCGAGAATATATCTTCCTCTAGCATTACTTACCTTGCCCTTCACGGAGAGAGTTTCGGGATTGCTCTTTCCTTCTTGTAATTTAACTCGATCTCCAACACACCTGGCTCGTAAATCTAGTAATGTCTTGTTAGCCTTGTCAATCTGCTTAGGGTTAAGGCACATGACATAATTAAAATATAACGGGTCAAGTGACTGAATATTCCCCCAGCTTGGGGAATATCCGAGTGATGTTCCCCGATTTTCAAGACTGCGCGTATTACGAAAAATATTTGGAGGATAATAAACACAATAGCCTACATTTGGCGCGACAATATACTGGGATATTTGTCAAGGGACATTATATAATAGCTTCTCGGAGCTGATAATGTCTGTGGACAAATATCCGAGCATATTTTCGCGTCCAATGGAGACAGTTGTTATATATACTAAGAAATTCGTTTAATAACTTCTATTTATGTTCATATTATTTATTGCGTTCGACGAAGGAGAACGCATAGTATTCCCAGGGGATTTAAAATGTCCCGCGGTTATCGATCGCGGTCGATGCCATATGATTTCAGGGTTTGGACGCCATCTTGGAGTGGCTGCCTGCCTGGCTGGCTGGCTTGCTGCACAAATGGCCTCGATCTCATGTGAGAGTTTTTTGGCCGCCGGGAACTGGTAATGGCGCGTTGCGTGCCAAATCTACAAATCAAAGGTCTTGTTCTCACTCATAACATGGAGAAATTATTGCTTTGAGATTTAAAATAGAAAGGAAAAATACAAATCAATGTTCACGTGGCCTCAGAATGGAAGATCAACGAGTACAGAGTCCTCAAACCATAACGATCGGTTGTACGTTTTCAAGTAAGTTAAGTTCTGAATATCGATCGCGGAGTTAAAGCAGTTTCCCGGACTTTAGAAAACAAAAATAGTAATATACATTATTGTATGGCCAGCTCTGTGAGCGGGCAAGATGAATCAAACCCTGCGCTGTGATTGGCTACCCGAGCGGGCAAGATGGAGCTATCTTGCCCGCTCGGGACTACCCGCCGTGTCCCGCAAGAAAAATTTCCCCGAAAGCCATATAATAAATCCTTTACTGGCCAAGCTTGTTCGGTCAAGATAACTGGACATTGGCCTCGTTCTTTTATGCCAGGGTATGGACCTCGACTCCGTCTCAGTCCATAAACACGCAAAAAAGAACTTGGCCAATATCCAGCTATCTTGACCTCACACTTGGTCAATAACCCATATGTATTACTTCGAAGTTGAATTTAACTTTTGGAACGATTGCTAACGCCACGGCCGATAAAATGAATGCAACAGTCGGAGACGTCGTCGGCAAAAGCTCAAGCTGTCGCTTTAGTGTGAAGAATTAATTTGAACATGCTGCTGTGCAGTGAAGCGCGTTAGCGAAAATTTTGAACATTTTTTGCTTTTACATAGGTTTCTTCACCTCGGGTGAATAAAAATTCATTGTTATTGAGCTTGCTTTTAAATTTCTTTTCAATTGGTTCCGTGTATTTATGA
Organism: Orbicella faveolata; assembly: GCF_042242905.1. Lineage (NCBI taxonomy): Eukaryota > Metazoa > Cnidaria > Anthozoa > Scleractinia > Merulinidae > Orbicella > Orbicella faveolata. The sequence goes on along the minus strand of NW_028301539.1, from coordinate 23,900,486 downwards.
ATTTATGAATTTAGGATTTAAAAGTGAACAGAAACTTGTTGCACGTTGGATTGCTGCATATTTAATTTACGGCGACCTCCACGCGGTTTGTTTAGTTTATTCGGTTTCATTCAGATATATTTTTTGGAGTCTTATACAGCTATCACAGAACTGCTGAGAAAAGAACTAAGTGGTTACTAATTTAATACGGTTGAAATACGATTGATCTGAAAAATTGGCTTGTTTTGTCGCGTTTTTGATTTACAACTTTAATCTTTCATTCGCAGCGCTGTAATGTTTCGTCACGCGGCGAAGAAATTATTTCATTTCTTGTTTTCAAATTGGTTGTTACTCGTGTCTTTCGCTTTTATTTTCCTTTGTTTTCTCAAATGTTGGCCGTTATATATAATACAAGAATGGAAACTTTTCGTTTTGTCCTCTGAAGTCAATGAGTTAAAACTTATTTCCCCTATTCAGTTTTCTCGGCTTCTGTTGGGCATTTTGTCGCACGGCAATGAAGCAATATAATTTCTTGTTTTCTTATCAGTTTTAGACACCAGGTCGAGTTCTTTTTGTTGATATTTTTTTAATATTTTGGCCCTTTATTTATTCAACTTTAAATAAGCGATGTCGACTTGAAACCCGATCTTGTGTGTGTGCTAGTTTTACATACCAGTTCATGAACAGTGTGCCAAACACCTCATTTATCATGAATTTGTGTAAGTATTACAATTAAGTGTTCTTTTGGTGTAGAAGTGAACACTATTATTATTAAAATATGTGTTCGTCATGACAATCAACAAAAATAAATCCGGCTTCAAGAGTAATATTAATTCTGAAGACAGTATCCAAAGGTTTTAACTGTATTGACTCGAACGCACTCAGCTAATCCATGATTATTACTAGTATTATTTATATGAAGAGGGCACGGTAACGAATCCTACAATCTGATTGATTTTTTAGCCTGGTCCGGATTTTCCTATCTCTAACCTTGGTCTCGGTAACGTCTTCATATCGGGTGTTATCGTCGTGTTGATCAATTTTCGTGAGTGAACTAACTGTAATCGTCAACCTTTGCCCTTTTGTACACTTCCATCGACGATTTATCAACACAAGGCAGTGGCGGATCTAGGGCCCTGGCCCCCCTTATTTTGGGTAAAGAAAGAAGAAACCGCAGAAAGAAGAAAAGCCGGCAAGGCAATCAAAACAAAACCTGGGTCCCCCCTTAGCTCAAGGTCTGGATCTGCCGCTGCAGTGTTATCTCCATTCACTTAAAAGTGGCGAGGAAAGTCACCGTAAGTAAATTCAAACAAGTGCTTTGTTTGTGAGAGTTGTTTTGTTGTTTGTAAGTCGGCACTGTGATGGTGCATCATCTTGTGTTTTTCTCGACCTATTATTTTCACTAAAAAACGGGTCAATTTCAGTCGAGGCTACCTCTCTGATCGTTGGTGTATTTGAGAGAGTTTCTGTTGAATGCACTTAACGAACTTCCTCGCTTTCTACTATTTAATTTACGGTGTAAAAGCCTGATTTCAAGTGATTCCCAACAACTGACAGAGTTTGTTTTCGTAGTACAACTTCAAAGTTTGCACAAAATTTAAGCATTTTCAAGACCTCGCTCGCCTCCATATCCTCGTGTCCACGTGACTTTAGTCACGTGGACAATTGGTCAATTGACGACGTTTGGTGCTACAGGAGAATCTTTGTTTACAATATTTGCCTCATTACCATAAGCGATACAGTTTCTGATGGAGCTACAAAGAGATTAATACTTAATATTGAAAGGGCACAGCACCATTAACTGTCCCAAGGAATGTATTGAATACGCGATGTATTGAATACTTTTTGTGCGACGAGGGTTTACACGTAAAGGCTCAAAAATTTTACAAAGAATGTATGGGCTCATTAACGCTTTTGCCACAAAGAAATTTTGATGTTTTTGAAAGCCAATTTCTCCTCGAATATTACACCCAAAGAGCCAGAAATTTCACCACTTACTAAGTTTCACAAGCTCTTAAAGTTTCTCTAGTAAAATCGTGTCTAGCATGATGCCTTCTATGCGGAAAGTCGTATGTTAATGACGAAAAATGTAAACAATGACGTCAGCAAAGATTCGCCTATTGATTTTGGAAATACGAGTTTCAACCACGCTGTACAGATTTAAGACACTTTCCTTATTGATTTTTCGCGGGGACTGGGATGAAGAGCGTGGAGACTACTCAAAAGTTTGTAGCTATTTTTGACAGGCCGTTTTTAGCGTTTTATTTTGTTAGTGTCCGAGCCCTTGGTTCACGCAACTAACATGCGCTTAAATCAAATTTGACAACAAATAAGAGGCTGAAAATGCTGAAGTGACGGATTTCAGTCACGCAAGAAAAAAAATCTAAAGATGACAATGAGTGGATTAAAAAACTAACTTCTAAGATGCATTTTCTGCGAATAAGCAGACCGGTTTAAGGTTACAGTATACCTTCGGGTCGGCAATTTTCTTCAAATTTGGATTTTTGGGTCAAAATAGTGGTCGAAGAAAAATCTCTAATTTCTGAAAAAAATTTTTGAAAAAGGCTAAATATTGGCGGAGAAATGGTGGTTTTATGTTTTCACCGGAAGTAAAAGTTTACCTCTTGATTGACAGCCCTATAGCGCGTATGCAATCAACCGAGACGATTTTCGCGGGAATTACCTATATGGATGTCACGAATTGACTACTCAGTTGATCAGTATTAGGCGTGTCTCTATTAAGTTATAAGTAAACATAGACCACGTTTAAACCATGGACCAGTTCGAAAAAGCGAAAACAGCGAAGAACGAATGAAAATACATCAATGAGTGAAGAAGCGAAAGTTCGCCACGCGGATGAAGCTATAGTTATCGTATAAGGCGGGCAAATATCCGTGGTAAGAGAAAAGAAAGGTTCTGTAAAAATTTCGGAACTTGACAGCAATAACAGGGATGCTGACAGAGACTCTTCTGATGAGTCCGATATCGACGAATCGTCGGACTCATTGAGACCATTTGAAATATTATCCATGCACAGTTGCCCACACACAGTTTCTCTCCGCGCTTTCTTGTGTTTGTTTCCTTCGCTCAGCCACTCTAGCGTTCGTATCCTTTTTAGTCTTCTCCATTTTGCCAGACCAGCTTCAAGAAAAAACGAGCTACAGAAAAATTATCTCTCTGCCTTCGGTTCCTTGAGCGCATTGCGAAACACAAGAGTTTTTTAGAGATTCGCGCGTAAATTTCACCAGGAGGTTAACGGTAGTAAACTTTCTCTGCACTGATTGGCTTAGTTATCTGAGAACCCAGTTGAAGGCGTTTGTGGGCGGAGTTTGTTTGCGAAGCAGAAAATTTTTCTTAGCGCTGTTTTCTCGAATAAATGTTTTCACTTGAGGCAGACACTTTAAAGAGTTATAACTCAAAGGGAATTTGTTCAATTGCTCTTAAATTTGGACAGTGGCTAGTTTAACATATAAACTACAAAAGCGTGTCTGGGAATTGTTAATTTCGAAATACTTTTTCTTCGAGAGCGATTTTTGTACGATCACTCCACATTTTTTTAATCCTATTTCGAAAATGTTCTGTAACTTCTTACTGCAATTGAATATGCCAAAACGCAGACGCGTTTTTTAAGGGCTTTGGGCCCTGAAACCGAGGAAAAAATTAAATTGGCGAAAAACGAAATTCGCTTTGACTTGTAGCTTTCGAAAGGTGATTCGGGCGCTCGCATTTAGTGGTCGTGAAAAATTCGATAATTCATTTCCTTTCAAAATTCTTGGTATAGTTTGATAGCCAGCCCCATAAGCTTTAATTTGATATAGGGGTTCCGGTACCTACAGCTTAAACTGCACGCGCTACATCGCTTGCGCGCGAGACACCCCTGAAGGTATACTGTAACCTTAACTGGCAAAAAATTAATTGTTAGGTTTGTGATCAATATCTTCCTGTATATATACCACCATGGTCAGATCAGGGCATCAGGTCAGACCGAATTGGCTTCGTAATGCTTCCGAAAGTGTGACGTTTGCATATCTCTTATTTTACATTTCAGGCTTAGCATGGCAGTAGCCCGTGTACATCCTGATGTACACAGTCTAAACTTTGAAGCAATACGCGAATTCTGACCCAGAACTTATTCTCGTTGACTGGTTTTCGATTCTTCTGATATTAGTATCATTTCAATCCATGAAATATAACAACAAACAACAGATTTAAGGGCCCATTAACCGATTTATGCGCGCGCTCGCGCGCGTTGCTAAGGAGGTGAAATTTCACTTCCGGTTACTTACGTCAGCCTGTGCGCGGAAAATAAAAACAACTCAATAACTTCCAAATTCGCTCACATTTTATATGTTTTTCTTTGTGTTTCACAAAATGCAAAGTAACAGAAGTACAAGCAAAGACAAAATATGAGAAAAAAGAAAAACAAGAGCAATAGAAAGAGAAAAACTAACTCCGTGTAGCTGTGTTTGATCTTACCGAAGAGCGCTGGTAGTGTAAATTGCGCACGCGCTGATAGGGTAACTTCCCATATATATCGGGCGCACTTCCGGTTTCGTTAAATGCTAAAGGAAACGCGGTTTTTCATTAAATCCAGCGTTTTTGGACGGATTTCGATTAAAGCCAACGCTGGAAACATAGCTATGCATTCCTTTTTCGAAATCATGCTTTTTTCAGAAAATTACCAAACTTTTAATATTTTGAAATTCTCTCAAAATCTGACCTTTTAGAAATGAAACAAAATCTATTCATAGCGTAATGAAGATTTAAATTAAAATATTAAATCAATGAAAAAAATCTCGGTAATGTAATTTGCCTGGGAGCCTTCGCGTTTTTTCAGTATTAGTCACGTGACCATGGGCGTTGCCTGAAGACGTCATCACTAGTGCTGCTGATCATGAAAAGGTTAAAACACATGAAATAACTCTGAAATAACTAAAAATGATGAGGTTATATGAGAATAAATTTTCCTTAGCAACGGCTCGAAAATATCGGTTAATGGGCCCTTAAGCTTAAATTGTCTTAAACACAGAGCCGCGTGAACATTCCTGAAATGGAAGACATGGAAAATCTAGGGATTGCAATGAGCCGATTTAAAACTATTGCATGATCCATACTTTCCGAGAGGAAGAGAACAGGTATAACTTACAAAAGTTAATTAACAGCAGTGGCGGATCCAGACCTTGAGCTAAAGGGGGGGGGGCAGGGGGGCAATATCCAGTCTTTGAGCTAAGGGGGGGGGGTTCGTTTTTGTTTTTCTTGCTTGCCCTGCCGGGTTTTCTTCCTTCTGCGATTCTTTTTTCACCCAAAATAAGGTGGGGGGTGGGGTGGGGGCGGGCCTCCCGTCCCCCTCCCCTAAATGCGCTACTGTTAACAATAAGGGTCGAATCGGCCCTTGTCAAATTTTATCCGTAAAATTAACGGAGGTGAAAATGTATCCTGTCTAGTTGATCTAGTGTTACGCTTGCACTACACTTGTTTGGTTTGGCAGTGGATTTCTTCGCACAAGTGACACGAGACAGCCCAGGCATAGGGCCTTTGATTCACTATACGGACCTCCCAGCTAGTAAACAACAGATATCTTTAAGAAACACTAATCTATCAATTGCTATGTAATAAACTGAAATTGGTAAGTAACGTGGGCGGGTAGAAATTAATGTAAACTAGCAAACCTAACAGGCGAAGAATACTGTGCACGGCATAGTTATCCAATGAGTGACTTATTTCGAGACTGTAAGAATCAAAGGATATTTTTTGTAGGAAATTTGAATGAGAATTTGGCACGTTGGAGTACAAAGGGATTTGACCTCACGTGAAAGTCAGTGCGAGAAAAAAATCACAGCAAAGTCATCTTGGTAAACCTTTAGGAAAATGGCGGCTCTGTTGATCTGAAGAAAAGGCAGCCTAGAAATAGTGTGTAGATTAATAATTTTCGAGAAAGCAACATTTCACTTTTGTTACAATTACACAATTTAATCTCTAAGTTGTTCTCTGGGTTGCCAAGCAACTGAGCGTATAAAAATTGGCTTTCAAACTCTATATTATTTCCTAAAACTATTCTTCCTTTAAGTCGGAGATGGCTATTCGTTTCTCCTGATGAGAATCTCAATCAAGTTGCCCCTTGAAGTAACAACTCATTCTTTCAAGACTGTACAGTGGAGAAGGGGTTTGATGGAAGCCTTAGGTTTTTGCAATTACAATTTACTTTGAAATCATTGTGACTTTTGTAAATAGCCTGAAGCTACCATAACCACGGCTGTAAGACTTCTTGACGCCTCATTATGCTTAGCGGGATTTTAGCGGCATATATATAAGGCAGAGACAACACAGCTTTTTGTAATTTACCTCTTAACAACTTTCGCTGGAATCGCTATAGGTATCATGATAGTTCCTTTTACAGCTGGCAAAGAACATGAATAATTGATATTATAAAGGATACTGCCAATCCCTTCTCACACCACGACATGGCGTCTCGATAACACTGTAGGTGCTCACAAGCACTTGCACCTGCAACAAATAATTTAATATCAGGTCACAAAATACTATCTACAATATTAATGCACAGGTGGAAACACCCAAAACCTGATTTATTCTTGTAAAAAGCCATATTCGTAATTTGGTATTGAACTCGAAATAGCTTGAAATGGAGGCTCATGCGAGGGAATATTGCTGAAAAGATATTAATGTCATTTGCATTTGAAGAATTCGATACGAAAGCTGCTTTCCATTTAACAAATTGAAGCCCGTTTTTCATGCGTCTACCCTGTTATTGATCATGAATTTCATCATAACATTGTCAAAATAGCTGTGGATCCACGAGGTGATAGCCGAGTGGATCCACAGACTAGCTACTTTGACAATGTTATGACGAAATTTATTGTCAACGACAGGACAGACGCATGAAAAACTGGCGTCAATTTGTTTTTTACAATAATAAATCGTCAAATTGTCCGCTCAGCCGCTTTTGCTCGTCGCATCAACATCGCATAAGTTATAAATTAAGGCGTCTGTTTGCTTCTTGACATCAAAAATTAGCCAACGTAACGAGCGCGCGATAATTTCTGCAGTTATTGTAAAATTCATGTTGTAAATTAGTTGAGTCAAGGATTTTACCTGTTTCTATGGCCTTAATCAAAGTTGTTTCCAAATTGACTGCAGCCGTTGCATTATTCAGGGCCTCGTGGAAATTCCCTGAGTAACAGAATTGAAAAAAAAAAAATTTTCTGTACAGAAGACGAAGAAGTAGCGAAAAAGTGAAAACGATAAGAGGTCACGAGGTTGTAGAGATATGCAATGTGCGTGTCTTCTTTCAATGTTCAGACCCCTCTCAACTTAGTGGCACGCAACGGATCTGTTCCGATCCTTGAAATACGGATGACTCCCAATAACTCAAACCTCCAAGGGCACGTTATGGGGAGTCATCGGGTGATGGGAACAAACGACCGGGCAGTAGGGAATAAAACTGTTGCGTTTTAATTAGGTTTAATACTGAGAAAGAGTAAAACTTGAACGATTCTTCGCCAACACAGCAGAGTAAATTAGATCTGAGGGTAATATAAAACAAGACAAGCTAAACAGCAGACCAAGGAGGTTTTGGATTACCATGGCCTGAAGCAAGCTGAATTGCAACCTTTGTCAAAGCTCGTCTTAGATTGATAGTAGGGACATTCCAAATACAATTAACATATTTTTTATACAGCAGCATCACTTAGCATCTCTCTTGACTTGACAATTAAGTATTTATTTCTATGGACTAATAGTTTTCCCCGGAAAGTTAGTTTCCCAATATAATCTGTTCAAATGATAGTTTCTATTATAATCATTGAAAGGCTGAACGCAAAGAAAGCAACAACTTCTTTTGATTGTTGGGTAAATTTGAAACTGACAAGATCAAAATCTTACCGAAATGGTAATACGCTGTTGCCCTGTTGCTGTACAGCTTGGCATTCAGCTGGAAATCCTTACAGTTCACATAAATTCCTTCTGTGTAGAAGTATATCGCGTTACAAACTTCTTTTCTTGCGAATTCTTTGTCACCTTCCTCCTGATAGACTTCTGCTATCGCTGAAAAAGCAAAACAGATTTGATTAGCAACTTATTTTGTTCGGCTAAGTATTGTTTAATTTGTTTCCATTACATTGTCCATTTTCTTGCAGAGTGAGACAGGTCTTATGCGCCACTTTGGCGCAAGGAGTTAGGTGAACGTGAGGAGAACACAGCTATGCACAGCTAACATTATGTATTACTAGATTTTATATCCGAGCCTGACTTAACCCTGAAAAACACGTCTGAATAAAATAACATTTAAATCTTTTAAGTTCTTTTCTGTGAAACGGTCTGTGAGTTGTCACTTTGTTGCAGTAGTTACCATTTTAATTTAAATATCAAATCTGTAAGGTATTTTATCGAAAAAGGCTGGTTTACACTAGCGCATAAGCATAAGCCGACATGCGCAAACGCGGTAACATGTTGATAATTTGCGACTTTTGTCTGGGAAAAGGCGCTAATTATCATCATCTTGCTGCATCTTCGTATGTCGGTTTATGCTTATGGGAATGCGCTAGTGTAAACCAGCCTTAAGTCCACCCCAGTCTTGCTACACTACTACGTAGTGGAAGATAAAAGTGGTCAACGTGAACAGTTGTTTGCATCTCGGTGAAGCTTTACATGTAAACCAAACGGTTAATGATTTACTCTTTTGTTAAAAGGAAAAACAAGATATGAAATCACTGATTAACGATCTGATGTGGCCAGCTTTTGGGTCGAATTAAAATACAGTTTAAGTGGTACTATGATCAAATTTTTGCCCCTTGAATTTTTAGGTTAATCATAGAATTCTACGAAAGATTAAAAATACCGTTTACCGTATGCAGATATCTGCATTAGTTCTGGTGATGTTTTTAAAAGTTTGAAAATGTGTTAACTACGCAAATGAGAGGACTGATGACGTCATACACTCAACCAAATATTACATCAAGTATGTAAGTAGAGCTATCTCGGTCCAATTGCAGCAAAAACCATTGAAACTTGGTAAGCTATTTGTTCTACATGCAACGCACTTATGACTATAATAGTTTCAGTTCCCACTGAAACCCACTCTTTTCCAGTTCCCTCCAGCCTAATTTCAATATTTTAGTGATTTTTAGTTCGAAAAACGTTAAACAAGGCCATGAACTCCACCTAAGATATTTATATGCCAGCTAGATCATATTGATCCGGTACCATTGGCAAATATCAATACAGAACGCTACAGATGGCCAGAAAAGCCTTCAATATCAGGGAGACCTGGAACCAGTATGTTGCCATGGTAACAAATATGTTAGGTTCATATTGTGGAGCACCTATATTAGAATCGTACTGCCAAGAATCAAACATTACTGATTAAACCTAGCTGAGATATCTTTGTTCAGCACATTTGATCAAAATATGGTTGAGTTTATGACGTCACCACTTAGCCAATTTGCATATCTTAAAAACTTGAATGTCTCTGGAACGAAAAGAGATATTTGAAAATAGTAAACAGCGTTTTTCTTCTCGCAAAGACTACTTGTCTAAGTTTTAAAAATAGCTTAAATAGGAAGGATGCGATTTTCTTCATAGTACCACTTAAATGCTTAATTGTACCTTTTTGGTACACTTCAGCTTCGGCGATATGGCAGCCCGTATGATCTCGTCAATAACTAATCAAAAAAATATTATTATTTTTTGTTATCCAAGGGTTCCCCCGGCGATCCAACCGCTGACCGCGGGGCTTCGTTCGTTAGCCATTGGCCATTTCCGCATCTCCCATAATACACCTTGTTTGCCCCCCAAATTTCTGCGTAACCTTTGTTTCCCCTCTCTCCTGGGTATTACAGTCGTCCCAAGAGAAACTGAAGCCAATACTTATGCAAAATTTTGGGGAGCAAACAAGGTGTATTAAGGGGGATGTGGAAATGGCGAATGGCTCAAACTCCCACCAAAACTTACCCAACAGGTTCGATTTGGTGTAAAACTACTAATGTGTTATATAATAAACTAATCGGCATTTATTTTCTTACCTCTTAGAGTATCATGATCAAAATCAAGTTTTTCATCAGAAGGGCCTGGGCCTGGAGCTGGGCCTTGGGCTATGACTGCTAATACGTCGGGAAAGGAAACTTCACTTTTTTATTGAAAAACTCTTTTATAGAGCGGTTTTCATTTGAGTGTTGAAAAGTAATTGGTTTTGTATAACTATACCCTACACGATTGGCTGAAGAAACTTGTGCCACTTTTACAGCCAATCAGAAGAGAAACCAAAACCAATCCTTATTCGTTCGCACACGTTTTCCCGCGCTTTGCTTCAGTTACATGTTTTTACTTAGTTTTGATTGGTTCACTGGATTGTCTGTGACCTTTGTAATTGGCTAGAGTGATTACTTTGGTTTAGGTTTAGTAACGATACTCAATTGAAAGCTGCTCTATTTCATAACTACCAGCAATAACTTAAAACACAATTAACATTAATGACAATTACTAACAAATAACGTTGCAAAGCAGCAAAATAGTTCTGTAAAAGAAGGTCTGGGGTCTGTCTTTTGTCTTGTTTCGCCTCATTACATCTTAAGTTATTTTTCTTTTTTACCGTTTCCAGGTATTAAGGGCATCCAAGCCTCGTAAATTACAGTGGATGATATTAGATTTCCACAGTCTGCATTGTAGACCTTGTTCACTCCAAGATAACATTGCGCTTCAAGTTCCACGACTATTTTAAAACCAGTTAGTTTGCTTTGAAATATTTCATACGTTTACACCAGCCGCACACTGAAACTGACGATAAATACTCCATTTCTTGTCAAATGTATATCCAGTTTTGCCTTCTTACCTGCTAAAACATCTTCATCAAAATTCACTTTTGCTTCACGTGACTTAATTTCACTTTCCGCCATGACTAAAATACAAAGGAAAACAAATATTCGTATTCTTTTTGTTCACATTATCGAATCTAGCCATATTAGTCTTTTTCTAAACCTCACTACCAAACACCATTTATGAACATGACTGTCTTGAACTTGCTTAAAGTCAAACAATCCCGTTTCAATAATCTTTCATGACAGCAGCCCGCCAGACTCGGTCAGTTACAAAGATGTCAATTTGCTTGTTAAGAGCGTGTACAAGGGAAACAATTCTAGAGCGCTGATTTCTACAATAGTAAAAATAGGTCAGGCGATAGGGGTGCACCTAGTATTTAAAACATCGATGTGCCTCGTGACCATACGAAAGTATGACCGTAGTACACGTGACAGAACGTTCTATAAGAGCACGATGAAAGTTTCCAGCAGAGCCGTCAAAAAATTGTATTTAGCCTTTGGCAAGAAAGGCCAAGTTTTGATTGTAACGGTTGCCTGACCTGCATAGAAGTCACAAGTAAGAGTTTATACTTAACTAAGGTGGTCGTTTTCAAACACAAAACCGAAATAGAAGTTACTTTTACCTTGATTCATAACATTTACATCGGCACGGACAATCAGGCGTAAAAGAGGTAAGATTAAAGAAAGAAGTCAAAACGTATTTCTTCGAACACGCAGAAAGTTTGCACCAGCGCCCCCCCACCCCCCCCCCCCCCACAAATTCAGTAAACACGGTTGACTAAACGTTTTGCATATGCATTCTTAATACCGGCGAAGGAGACTGCAATTCTGCATCTTCGCTGTCGTCCGTTGTATATTTTTTTTTATCTCGACAGAGGGTTCAAATCAGAGAGCTAAGCAATAATCATATAGAATACCTACCTCAGGCCTTCAGCTGGGCTAAACAGAAAACTATAATTCAGATGACTCGCTAGCCTATGGAGAAAAGTTTACAGCAATTACTGCACGGGTCCGTGAGAAACATTGAAGGAGCTTGAGTTTCTGAATCTTCGAAACTTCTGCAAAACGTACGTTACCATGCATTGTAAAACGACTGAACGTGAAACCAAAAGTTTAAGTACAAATAATCAAATAGGGGTTTTTCCCTCATTCCATGAAAGATCAGCACATCTGGCTCGTGACCTAAGCTGGCGTGTACACGTGATGAATAGTGTATGGGAAAGGATTCGACAAGTCACCTGTATGTTACTTACTTGATTACTTGGTATTTTTTGTTAGTTTTTCATCTTTGATTACGAAAACAACTTTATTGCACAAGTGTTTAAACACCAAATGACTATAAGCTATGTCAATCCGTGACACATGCTGACTAGTTCCCCTTGTTCTCCTCTCCCCACCCTGCTCAGAAGAGCTGTAAAGCCAGTTTCCTCGCAGGCTACTTTGCGAATATCACAAAAACCCCTAGAACAGCGGAAGTCTATCACAGTTTATGCATCAGTCAATTCCAGCAGTGCCCATCCCCCCCTGGGCAACCGCGGGGCATTTGCTCACGTTGTCAGTCTCGGGGGTGGGGCATCCGCAATTTTAACGCGGCCCGGGAGCTGGGCATTTGCTTACCCGGGGCGACCCCCGGGCATTCGACAAACGTGTTTTGGAAAGTGCCATGGATGAGTTCATTGGGAAAGACGAGGCATTTGTCGAACAATGGCTTGTCCGTCAGGGACTAGAGAAACTTGCAAATGTTTTTTAAGGTATGTTTTCTCAATTTTAGATATTTCTTCATTACTTGTAAGCATATAAATGTAAGCGACAAGGTGAACTATATTTTGTTTATCACAAAACAATCACTGCCGTGAACACGACTATTTCGCATTTCGCATTCAAAACTAGCCGCCGCAATCCAAGCTATCCCCTAGCAAACTGTTAAAAACAAATAAAGAAATTAATATAACCAGAATCAACTAACACGTACTGTTGTCCTTGACGTCTTACCGTTGCATTAAAATACTGAACAGTTGACCGTTTTATTCACTGATTAATTAAAAAACTGCAGAAGTGTTGGAAGGCGACGATCCCAGGGGCGGGACATTTGCCCTCATTCTTCGTCCCCACCCCGGGGCATTTAGACAGCTTATACATTAACACCGCTAAAAGTCGGATACGACATAGCTCCACTAAGATCACCTAACTTGGCTCCTTCCCTTTGAAAAACACACAGTCGCCCTTCGAAAAATGACTACGAAACAATTGAATCATCGGCTATAAAGTTGAGGCCGGAAAGCACGTTTGATACGGGAAGTTGAATAACCTTCAATAAACTTCAGTGAAATCAAGTGATCAGTGTCGCAATTTCTGGATATTTTATACATATGACTGAGTAACGTTGAGAAACAAGCACACACAACAGCAGCATTTTGAAATATTAAGCAAAATTTGAATACTTCATTGCCCACGAGAAACCAGATCTAAGATACAGACAATGCATATGGATTCAAAATGCGTCAACAAAGATTATGCATCTATTATGTATCGAATACGTACCTCAGCTCAGACCTTCACCTCAGCTGATCAGACAGAAAACTATGATTCAGATGGTCTCAGATGACTTGCTAGGCTATGGCGAACAGATTACAGCAATTACTACACGAGTCCTTGAGAAACATTGGAAAAGTCTGAGTTTCTGAATCGACTAGGTCCTTACCGTGTATAGAAAATGACTGACAGCAAAACCAAAAGTTGAATTACAAATAATCAAATAGGGGTTTTTCCCTCATTCCATAAAAGATCAGCGCATCTGGCTCGTGGCCTCATAGTATTAATCTGGTTTGTACACGTGATAAATAGTGTAAAAGAAAGGATTCGAAAAGTCGCCTGTATATTAATTACTTGATTTTTTGTTAGTTTTTCATCTTTGATTACGAATACAACTTTATTGCGCAAGCATTTAAACACCAAATGACTATCAGTTATGCCAATCCATGACACATCCTGATGCTCTCCCTTACCTCACCCTGCTAAGAAGAGCTGTAAAGACAGTTTCTTCGCAAGCTACTTCGCGAATATCACAAAAACCCCTACAACAGCGCAAGTCTATCACAGTTTACTGTTCTCGTTCAGACATTTTCTTTTTCACACTTGATTACTTTTAAGGATTAATATCGTGACAATGAGCAATTTTCTGTCACCAGCGAGTAACGTCATCAACAAAACACACATTACCACCGCTAAAAGTCACAGATGACATAGCTCCACTAAGATCACCTAACTTGCCTCCTTCCCCTTTGAAACACACACAGTCGCCCTTTTAAAAGTGAATACGAAACAATTGAATATTCGGCTATAAAGTTGAGGCCGGAAAGCACGTTTGATACGGGAAGTTGAATGACCTTTAATAAACTGCAGTGATATCAAGTGATCAGTGTCTCAATTTCTGGATATTTTATACAAATGACTGAGTAACGTTGAGAAAAAACACATACAACAGCAGCATTTTTAAATATTGAGCAAAATTTGAATGCTTTACTCCTCAGGAGAAATCAGATCTACAATAAAGACAAGGCATATGGATTCAAAATGCGTCAACAAAGATTATGCATCTATTATGTATCGAATACGTACCTCAACTCAGACCTTCACCTCAGCTGATCAGACAGAAAACTATGATTGAGATGGTCTCAGATGACTTGCTAGCCTATGAAGAATAGATTACAGCATACACGAGTCGTTGAGAAATATTGGAAAAGTCTGAGTTTCTGAATGGACTAGGCCCTTACCGTGTATAGAAAATGACTTAAAGCGAAACCAAGAGGTTTAAGTACAAATAATCAAATAGGGAATTTTCCCTCATTCCATGAGATCAGCGCATCTGGCTCGTGACATCCTAATATTAATCTGGCTTGTACACGTGATCAATGCAATAGTGTAAGAGAAAGGATTCGAAAAGTCGTCTGTATGTTGCTGACTTGATTACTTGGCATTATGTGTTAGTTTTGCATCTTTGATTACGAATACAACTTTATTGCGCAAGTATTAAACGCCAAATGACTATCAGTTATGTCAATCCGTGACACATCCTCTCTTGTTCTCCTTGCTCTCACTTACCCCACCCTACTCAGAAGAGCTTTAGAGACAGTTACCTCGCAGACTACTTCGCGAATATCACGAAAGCCCCTACAACAGCGGAAGTCTATCACAGTTTACTGTTCTCGTTCAGACATTTTCTTTTTCACGCTTGAATAGTTTTAAGGATTTTTATCTTAACAATGAGCAATTCTCAGTCACCAGCGAGTAAAGTCATCAACAAAGTACACATTAACACCGCTAAAAGTCGGATACGACATAGCTCCACTAAGATCGCCTAACCTGCCTCCTTCCCTTTGAAAAACACACAGTCGCCCTTTGAAAACTAAATACGAAACAATTGAATATTCGGCTATAAAGTTGAGGCCGGAAAGCACGTTTGATACGGGAAGTTGAATGATCTTTAATAAACTTCAGTGATATCAAGTGATCAGTGTCTCAGTTTCTGGATATTTTATACATATGACTGAGTAACGTTGAGAAAAAACACATACAACAGCAAGATTTTTAGATATTAAGCAAAATTTGAATACTTCATTCCACACGAGAAACCAGATCTAACACACAGACAGTGCATGTGGATTCAAAATTCGTCTTGTGTATCGAATACGTACCTCAGCTCAGACCTTCACCTCAGCTGATCAGCCAGAAAACTATGATTGAGATGGTCTCAGATGACTTGCTAGCCTATGGAGAGTAGATTACAGCAATTACTACACGAGTCGGTGAGAAACATTAGAAAAGTCTGAGTTTCTGGATTCAAAATGCGTCAACAAAGATTATGCATTTATTATGTATCGAATACGTACCTCAGCTCAGACCTTCACCTCAGCTGATCAGACAGAAAACTATGATTCAGATGGTCTCAGATGACTTGCTAGCCTATGGAGAACAGATTACAGCAATTACTACACGAGTCCTTAAGAAACATTGGAAAAGTCTGAGTTTCTGAATCGACTAGGCCCTTACCGTGTATAGAAAATGACTGACAGCAAAACCAAAAGTTTTGTTCACAAGAAACATTTTATTGACCGAAACCCGAATAGAGAGAGAGCAAAAATCTTTTTATACCCGAACGTAATAAACCTAAATTTACATAAATATCAAACAAAGAAGCGTGAAACCGAAACTATGCTAGAATAGAAAAACAAAAAGACAAAGGATACAGGATGACATAACCAAGGATGACATAACCAAAATCTCACGCAAACACACAAATCAATAAGCCAAATTCCCTCGTGTCCAAGTTTTAAGTACAAATAATCAAATAGGGAATTTTCCCTCATTCCATGAGACATCAGCGCATCTGGCTCGTGACCTCATAATATCAATGTGGCTTGCACACGTGATCAATAGTGTACGAGAAAGGATTCGAAAAGTCGCCTGTATGTTACTTACTTGATTACTTGGTATTTTTTGTTAGTTTTTCATCTTTGATTACGAAAACAACTTCATTGCACAAGTATTTAAACACCAAATGGCTATCAGCTATCCGTGACACATCCTGTCTAGTTCTCTTCGCTCTCCCTTACCCCACCCTGGTCAGAAGAGTTGTAAAGACAACTTCCTCGCAAGCTACTTCGCGAATATCACAGAAACTCCTAGAACAGCGGAAGTCTATAACAGTTTACTGTTCTCGTTCAGACATTTTCTTTTTCACACTTGATTACTTTTAAGGATTAATATCCTGCCAATGACCAATTCTCAGTCACCAGCAAGTAACGTCATCAACAAAATACACATCAACACCGCTAAAAGTCGGCTGATACGACATAGTTCCACTAAGATCCCCTAACTTGCCTCCTTCCCCTTTGAAACACACACAGTCGCCCTTTAAGAAACGACTACGAAACAATTGAACATCCGGCTATAAAGTTGAGGCGGGAAAGCACGTTTGATACGGGAACTTGAATAACCTTCAATAAACTTCAGTGATGTCAAGTAATCAGTGTCTCAATCACTGATTCTGATATTTTATACATATGACTGAGTAACGTTGCGGAAAAAAAAACATATAACAGCAGCATTTTTAAATACTAAGCAAAATTTGAATACTTCATTCCCCACGAGAAACCAGATCTAAGATACAGACAAGGCATATGGATTCAAAATGCGTCAACAAAGATTATGCATCTATTATGTATCGAATACGTACCTCAACTCAGACCTTCACCTCAGCTGATCAGACCACAGAAAACGACTTTCATTAAGATGGTCTCAGATGACTTGCTAGCCTATGGAGAACAGATTACAGCAATTATTACATGAGTGGTTGAGAAACATTGGAAAAGTCTGAGTTTCTGAATCGACTAGGCCCTTACCGTGTATAGAAAATGACTGAACGCGAAACCAAAGTTGAATCACAAATAATCAAATAAGGGAATTTTCCCTCATTCCATGACAGATAAGCGCATCTGGCTCGTGACCTCATAATAATAATCTGGCTTTCACACGTGATCAATAGTGTAAGAGAAAGGATTCGAAACATTGGAAACGTCTGAGTTTCTGAATCGACTGGGCCCTTACCGTGTATAGAAATGACTGAAAGCGAAACTAAAAGTTAAATTAGAAATAAAAAATAAAAATAAATAAATATACATTTATATAGCGCCATTTTCCACTAATTGTCCATGGCGCTTTACAATACTTTAAAATTAAAATCGTAATTCTTTAAAAACCTAAAATCCTAAATCCTAAAAGTTAAAATCCTAAGAATTAAATACGCTATATAATACAATTAGGCTACAAATAAAAAGTAAAAACTACAAATCAAATACACGCTTAAAAAGATAAGTCTTAAGATTAGCCTTAAAAACTGCCTCTGATGATGAAAGTCTGATCTGGAGGGGTAGCTTATTCCAGAGCCTTGGTGCCGCCACGGAAAAAGCCCTTTCACCATACGTTTTAAGATTTGCTCTAGGCTCATCAAGCAACCTGTTGTTTGAAGATCTTAGTGTCCGACCAGAAATGTTAAATCGCAGTAGGTCTCTAATGTAATCAGGGGCCAGTCCATTCATTATAATCAAATAGGGAATTTTCCCTCATCTCATGACAGATGAGCGCATCTGGCTCGTGACCTCATAATAATAATCTGGCTTTTACACGTGATCAATAGTGTAATAAAAAGGATTCGAAAAGTCTTCGGCTGTATGTTACTTACTTGATTACTTGGTATTTTTTGTTAGTTTTTCATCTTTGATGACGAATACAACTTTAAAGCACAAGAATTTAAACACCAAATGACTGTCAGCTATGTCAATTCGTGACACATCCTAACTAGTTCCCCTTGCTCTCCTTTCCCCACCCTGCTCAGGAGAGCTGTAAAGGCAGCTTCCTCGCAGGCTGCTTTGCGAATATCACAAAAACCCCTACAACAGCGAAAGTCTATCACAGTTTACTGTTCTCGTTTAGACATTTTCTTTTTCACACTTGATTAGTTTTAAGGATTAATATCGTGACAATGAGCAATTCTCAGTCACCAGCCAGTAACGTCATCAACAAAATACACATTAACACCGCTAAAAGACGGATACGACATTAAGCTCCACTAAGATCACCTAATTTGACTCCTTCCCCTTTGAAAAACACACAGTCGCCCTTTGATAAATGAATACGAAACGATTGAATATTCGGCTATAAAGTTGAACTCGGAAAGCACATTTGATACGGGAAGTTGAATGATCTTCAATAAACTTCAGTGATATCAAGTTATCGGTGTCTCAATTTCTGGATTTTTATACATATGACTGATTAACGTTGCGAAAAAACGCATGCAACAGCAGCATTTTTGAATACTAAGCAAAATTGGAATGCTTCATTCCCCACGAGAAACCAGATCTAAGAACAGACGATGCATATGGATTCAAAATGCGTCAACAAAGATTATGCATCTATTATGTATCGAATACGTACCTCAGCTCAGAGCTTCACCTCAGCTGATCAGGCAGAAAACTATGATTGAGATGGTCTCAGATGACTTGCTAGCCTATGGAGAACAGATTACAGCAATTACTACACGAGTCCTTGAGAAACATTGGAAAAGTCTGAGTTTCTGAATCGACTAGGTCCTTACCGTGTATAGAAAATGACTGAAAGCGAAACTAAAAGTTCAATTATAAATAATCAAATAGGGGTTTTTCCCTCATTCCATGAAAGATCAGCGTATCTGGCTCGTGACGTCATAGTATTAATCTGGCTTGTACACGTGATAAATAGTGTAAAAGGAAGCATTCGAAAAGTCGCCTGTACATTAGTTACTTGATTACTTGGTATTTTTTGTTAGTTTTTCATCTTTGATTTTGAACACAACTTTATTGCGCAAGCATTTAAACACCAGATGACTATCAGCTATGTCAATCCATGACACATCCTGTCTAGTTCTCCTGATGCTCTCCCTTATCCCACCCTGCTAAGAAGAGCTGTAAAGACAGTTTCTTCGCAAGCTACTTCGCGAATATCACAAAAACCCCTACAACAGCGCAAGTCTATCACAGTTTACTGTTCTCGTTCAGACATTTTCTTTTTCACACTTGATTACTTTTAAGGATTAATATCGTGACAATGAGCAATTTTCTGTCACCAGCGAGTAACGTCATCAACAAAGCACACATCAACACCGCTAAAAGTCAGAGACGACATAGGCCCACTAAGATCACCTAACTTGCCTCCTTCCCCTTTGAAACACACACATTCGCCCTTTTAAAAGTGAATACGAAACAATTGAATATTCGGGTATAAAGTTGAGGACGGAAAGCACGTTTGATACGGGAAGTTGAATGACCTTTAATAAACTGCAGTGATATCAAGTGATCAGTGTCTCAATTTCTGGATATTTTATACAAATGACTGAGTAACGTTGAGAAGAAACACGAACAACAGCAGCATTTTTAAATATAAAGCAAAATTTGAATACTTCATTCCCCACGAGAAACCAGATCTAACATACAGACAATGCACATGGATTCCAAATTCTTCTTATGTATCGAATACGTACCTCAGCTCAGACCTTCGCCTCAGCTGATCAGACAGAAAACTATGATTGAGATGGTCTCAGATGACTTGCTAGCCTATGGAGAACAGATTACAGGATACACGAGTCGTTGAGAAACATTGGAAAAGTCTGAGTTTCTGAATCGACTAGGCCCTTGCCGTGTATAGAAAATGACTGAAAGCGAAACCAAGAGTTTTAAGCACAAATAATCAAATAGGAAAAATTTCCCTCATTCCATGAGAGATCAGCGCATCTGGCTCGTGACCTCCTAATATTAATCTGGCTTGTACACGTGATCAATGCAATAGTGTAAGAGAAAGGATTCGAAAAGTCGTCTGTATGTTGTTTACTTGATTACTTGGTATATATTTTGTGTTAGTTTTGCATCTTTGATTACGAATACAACTTTATTGCGCAAGTATTAAACGCCAAATGACTATCAGCTATGTCAATCCGTGACACATCCTGTCGAGTTCTCCTTGCTCTCACTTACCCCACCCTACTCAGAAGAGCTGTAGAGACAGTTTCCTCGCAGGCTACTTCGCGAATATCACGAAAGCCCCTACAACAGCGGAAGTCTATCACAGTTTACTGTTCTCGTTCAGACATTTTCTTTTTCACACTTGAATAGTTTTAAGGATTTTTATCGTGACAATGAGCAATTCTCAGTCACCAGCGAGTAAAGTCATCAACAAAGTACACATTAACACCGCTAAAAGTCGGATACGACATAGCTCCACTAAGATCGCCTAACTTGCCTCCTTCCCTTTGAAGAACACACAGTCGCCCTTTGAAAACTAAATACGGAACAATTGAATATTCGGCTATAAAGTTGAGGCCGGAAAGCACGTTTGATACGGGAAGTTGAATGACCTTTAATAAATTTCAGTGATATCAAGTGATCAGTGTCGCAATTTTTGGATATTTTATACATATGACTGAGTAACGTTGAGAAAAAACACATACAACAGCAAGATTTTTAGATATTAAGCAAAATTTGAATACTTCATTCCCCACGAGAAACCAGATCTAGCATACAGACAATGCATATGGATTCAAAATGCGTCAACAAAAATAGCCTGCGAACAGGTTCCCAATGGGGTAACCCGAAAACACTGACCCCCGGTCCGCGGACCCCCACTACGGACTGGGTCCACGGACTACCCCTACGGGTCTCCTCTACAGACCACCCCTCCAAAATAGAATAAAAATAAGAAATAAATACTTCACTTAAAAAAAAGCCTACAAGCTTCTTTCAGCGTAAGGAGATGCCGATGGCAAAAAGAAGGAAAATTGTTACCTTCCATTCGTGGTTCCATCTGGCCGTGGAAGATGTGTTTTTAGGTCGTTCAAGCTTGCTTGTATCTGTAGCGTGGAACGAGCTCACAAATACACGGGAGACTGGGCTGAACAAAATGGTGGAGGGGAAGGAGTACAAATTTCGAGGTTTCCCGGAGGCTTCCTGGAGTCTCGGGCCTGGAGGCGTTTACGGTCTTTCATATACAGTATGGCCATAGCAAAGGAAATGGCAACGTGTAATGATATAGATAGACCACCTCTGCATATCTAGGAAGTTTAAAAGAACACTGCTAGATGTAAGAGCAATGAGGGGAGCAGATGCCAGCTGAGATCACCATCTCCTAGTGGGTAAATTACAGCTTAAATTAAAAAGA
Source organism: Orbicella faveolata (assembly GCF_042242905.1). Taxonomy (NCBI): domain Eukaryota; kingdom Metazoa; phylum Cnidaria; class Anthozoa; order Scleractinia; family Merulinidae; genus Orbicella; species Orbicella faveolata. The sequence continues at coordinate 23,878,935 of NW_028301539.1, read as the reverse complement.
TCAGTTAGAGGCACAGTAAGCAGGGCGAAGTATGACACCAACCTTATGAAAGACCCACTCATTTCGCAGCAATTTTCCATTACAATCAGGAATAAATATCAGATCCTCCAAGACATGCAAGAACCCGAAGACCCAATAGATGAAAGCTGGGAGAAGTTGAAGAAGGTATGGAAGGAAACAAGCGAAGAAACACTTGGTCGAAGGAAACAAAAAAATAAAGCATGGATGTCTCATCATACTATCTCTAAGATCAGCCTAAAAGAAAGAAAAAGGTGAACCTAAATAAAGCGTGTACAAGATAGCAAAAAGTGAGAGCCCATGCTGAGAATGCAGAAGCAAATAACGATGTTAGACGAAGCGTGAGAAACGACAAGAGGAAGTATATTGAAGACCTTGCAAAAGAGGCAGAGACTGCGGCCAGTCAACACAATATAAAAACACTTTATGATACAACAAAGCAAATGTCAAGTAGGTTCAAGGCATCTAACCACCAGATCAAAGATCTAAATGGACGCCTGTTAACAACAACAGAGGATCAGAACAAGCGATGGGTCGAGCACTTTCAACAGCTTCTTAATAGACCCCCTCCGGAGAACCCTCCAACATTACCACCTTCGGACCAAGAACTAGACATAAACTGCGAACCTCCAACTGAAACAGAAATCAAAAAGGCAATTAAATCACTAAAGAACAACAAGGCGGCAGGCCCAGACGACATCCCGGCGGAGTTACTGAAAGCTGATATTGACACCTCAGTGCACATGCTGCACGGCCTCATAGGAAAGATCTGGGATCAGGAATCTATACCATCAGAGTGGAAAGAGGGTCTTTTGGTGAAGTTACCTAAGAGAGGCGACCTAAGCTTGTGTAAGAACTACAGAGGAATCATGATTTTGTCAACAGCAGGAAAAGTCCTAAATCGCATTATCCTGGAACGCATGAGGGAAGCGGCGGATGAGATACTACGAGATAATCAGGCGGGATTTAGAAGCACTTTGTGGGACCTGATGGCCAGCTACGGAATTCCTGGAAATATCATATCATTAGTAAAGAACACATACGAGGGCACAAGTTGCCGCATTATGCATGATAGTGGTTTAACCGAAAAGTTCAATATTAAAACAGGTGTAAGGCAGGGATGTCTCTTATCTCCGTTCCTTTTCCTTCTTGCCATTGATTGGGCAATGAAGGAGACAATATCTGACTCTAGTAATGGCATACAGTGGACCCTTGTAGACCAACTCGAGGACCTGGACTTTGCCGATGACTTGGCACTTTTGTCTCATACCCACTCCCAGATGCAAGCGAAAACCTCAAAACTTGAAGCCATCTCATCAAAACTAGGACTCAAAATCAACACCGATAAGACAAAGATCATGAGGGTGAATAGCAAGTCAAATGAGCACATCAGTATAGCAAACCGTGACATAGAAGATGTAACATCCTTCACATATTTAGGTAGTGTCATAAACATCACTGGAGGAACGGACGAGGATGTACTGGCAAGAATAGGGAAAGCACGTAGCGCATTTAATATCCTAGGGAACATCTGGCGATCGAGGGAAATAACAACAGCCACTAAAATTAGAATATTCAATTCAAATGTTAAGCCCGTACTACTCTATGGTTCAGAAACATGGAGAATGACACAGAAGACCGTGTCAAAACTACAGACCTTCGTAAACAGATGCCTGCGCAGAATCCTCCAGATTTACTGGCCAGATACTATCAGCAATGCTACCTTGTGGGAGACTACAGGTCAACTACCCGTCAAAGAACAAATTAAGAAAAGAAAGTGGACATGGATCGGACATATGCTTAGGAGATCAAACACCTGCATAGCCCGACAAGCACTGGGCTGGAACCCCCAGGGAAGTAGACGGAGAGGAAGACCACGAAACACCTGGAAAAGAGACACAGAAAGGACCACCCAGTTAAAAGGCTACACCTGGAATCAGATCGAACAGATGGCCAGAGACAGAGGAGGGTGGAGGCGCTTTATCTGTGGCCTATGCTCCGAGACGGAGTAATAAAAGGCATCATCATCAATGATATAGCTTGCGCCCGAGGCTGAAACCAAGAATGTCACATTTGCAAAATGTAACGTTCGAAATTTCGCCGACCCGATCTATTAGACAACCCATAACTGAAATATTTATTTCTTATTTTTATCCTATTTTGGAGGTGGTCCGTAGAGGGGATCCATACGGGGAGTCCATGGACCGGTCCGTAGTGGGGTCCGCGGACCGGGGGTCAGTGTGTTCGGGTTACCCCTAAGAAATTCAAGACGGAGGTAACTCACTACACGGGTCGTGTGCTCGTCGCCATAATCGTGCGATCTTTTACATTTATCACCAAATTTACAACTTTCTTTGACAAAGAAAGGGCATAAATGTAACAGATCACATCTTCTTTTAGTACATCCACCGGTCTTTCCAACTTTAGGACAAAACTCTAGACGTACATCTAACTTCACAATCACTATCGTTTCCCCGGCCTGGTTTGACTTGAATAGTTACGGAAACATTTTGACGAATTCCAGCGCGCCAAACTCTAAAACAAATTTACGGTTGTTTTGGGAAAGAAGTAATACTGCACGGTCCAGATCCAGTTCTCCTCCATTTTCCAGAAGACACTTTACAAACTCTTCCAGTGCTGTTTTTCGTGTGGCCCCCTCCATGTTGTTTCCAAGAAAGTTTCCAAGAATTCCAAGACCATCTGTGATTTGAGCCTGCAAACGTTCCGTCCGAAAGCCATGAAACAGCGTCATGTAAGCATCATGTTATGTCACACCACTCTATAAGCCCCTTAAGCTGCAATTAAGGGTGTTTTTAGGAGGTCATACTGTTGCTATGGTAACCTATTGTGTCACGAAAATGATAACAACGTGTTCACCAATGATTGGGCAGTTTTTTGGATACCATGATTGTAGCATCAAGTGATAGAGTGGTTATAATGACCCATCAAATCTAAGTGTTGGAAACTGTTTTGAGTCACCTTTAAAGGGAATCCGAGCTTCTCATACGTATGCACTGAGCTTTGCTTCTGCACGTCTTCCATAAACTCACAGCTCTTGTTCCGGACACTCACCTTTCTCATGCTCTGGACATTTTTAATACTTTTTAATCGATTTGAAGTCAATAATTACACCGATATATCAAAATGTTGACACTTAAATTACACTTTAAAAAAATCCAACTCACAAGATTTTGGTTGGTCAAATCAAACAAAACCAGCAAAACACTTCATGTGATATATAGATGTAGCCAAGCCTCAAAGCAGAGCTCCTGGACCGGGTTGTTAAAATTCCGTTAAGCAAATTCCATTAAGCTAACCCAGGATAAGCAAAAATTATTTTGATATGAGTCTTGTAAATTTGCAGTGAGGTTTTCTGGGTTGTGTCCTGGTGTACTGGTACACAGAGGGAATAACCATTGTACTCCTCTCTTTACGAACCTTTGTTTAGCTGCTGACCATTGTTGGGTCTTTTGGAGTTTTATAAACCTGCGAGCCAGCGAGCCATGCGAGCCAAAGGGCGAGCCATGCGAGCCATGCGAGCCTGTAAGGGCCAATTTCCAATTCCCTCGGTTTCAATAGGCAAGATTCACTCTAGTTCACTGACTTTAATTCGACTAACACTCCAATAACACGCTCCTGTTTGCTTGTACATAATTCCATCAATCGTCCGCGTCTTTAGCCGTCTTATCCGTCGTTACTTCGAGTGAATCGCATACACGACTACAACGTTTGCCGACGTTCGCCATTACATGCACACTCGAAAAGATCACGTGACTTAAAAGCGGGAACTAAACGGCGGGAAAAATACATGAACAATACAGGGAACCCAGCAACAGAGCCCTAGAGCAAATGTTAAGATTTTTTATTTGTTACATTTATATTCACATGAGAACAAGAACAAGAGCAACGGAACAAAATGAATAAGATCGCAGTATTAAATTCTTGCAATATTAAATTCTAAGGGAAGAGACAACCACATGCAGCAGTCAGCCAGCCGACAAAGTTTTGATAACTCTGATTCACTAAAGAGCGAACCTGTTAAAATTACGCGATTCACTCACCATTCTTGACGCCAATACACGGAGTTGCCCTGAAGTACTGTTCTCTTTTTTCTTGAATGATTTTCAACGTGGATATCAATGAATGACAGGTGCCAATGGATACCATTCACCTACCCATTCGAGTAGCGGTGGGGCGGTGGAGCCGTACGTTTCTCTCAGAAAATTTTCTTTACTTTAGTCTTGAACCTTAATAAATTTTTGACGCATTGTTTTTATATTTTGCGGATCCTGGGCGATTTGAATAGACAAAATTTTCTCCAAACAACAAAAATATGAAACAGAGAAAAAAATTCATCACACTCAGGGCAGCCATTACTATGACGCAAGACTTGGCACGATGTACAGATGTTTAGAGCATTTTTCATATTTGCCGCACCAGCAATAGTTCTGGTAACCGAAGCAAGATTAGGAGTTTCTTTTGGGAATATTTCAATTGTAGGTACTTTTGTAGCTAAATTTAAGGTGGCTCGGACCAGTTTTCAGGTTTTTGACGGCTCACAACTTTGTAAGAATAGAACAAACAGGCAGACCAGGGCCACTGTAATATTTTTGTAGGTTTGGATTGTATAATTTATACTTGACCTAAGACAGCTGTTATTTTGTCGTCAGCAGTTACCATGGCAACATTCTAAAAGGATTTTCCAGACCTGATTTTTCGCTTATGACAATAATAACTAAAAAATTAACCCGGTGACCCCCAGTTTTTTTTTAATCAATATCTTTTGGCATCAGAAAATGAAAATGCACAACAATTTTAAAATAATTGTACGGAGCCGATTTCTTGTAAACTTGGAAAAACGACAATTTGCACAAAGTGCAAATTTCCTTCCGTAGAATTTTTTTAATTTTTTTTTCTGACGCTTCCTCTCAATAATAATGATATATTAAAACAATAAAAGGAAGGGGTCACCGGGTTTGTTTTCATGTAAAAGCCTTCGCGAGTTCCGTTATTCCCACGCGCGTAGATACGCATTAAAAAATCCAGACTTTATAAGATCAGCAGTTGCTCATGAGCTGTTTTGACTACCGCTGACTGCTTCGTGTGCCCGCGCGGGCAAGCGGGCTCCGAACAGGTGTTTTGTTTTGTTTGCTGCTAAAACATCATTTACAGTTGTAGTTGTCGTTAAAGACAACCTCCTGGGCTTACTTTGTAGGGTTTTTACACAAATTCTGGGTAGATTTGCTATGTTTTGCCAGTCCTTTATACGCTCTTTGTGGCTGTCACGATCGATCGAGTTTCCTTTGAAATTTGGGAAACGTTGAATTCCCGAAACAACTTTTCTTAAATACACAAAATTGACTAAAGTTGTTCCAGTAGGTAAAGCCTCCTTTATATGCGAATTTCGTCTCCAACTGTACAAAAGTGACCTTGCGCGAAAAAAGCCACGCGCCGCCATATTTGTTTTGGTCTTGCGGGTTTAAGGTTACTTCCCACCTTCGCGGGTGCCCTTCAGGAAAAAATTCGTACGTGCGCCAGTTTCAATAAAACCTAAACAAACTATATATCAGTAGAAAGCTTAATAAATGTAGTTTTTGAGAAAAATATAATTTAAGTGACTTTTTCTTTTGGGAAGTGTCAGCAGCCGGTAAACCGTGAAACGACCGAGGGTTGTTCTCTTGAATTAATCGGGTATCGAATGCCGCGGCACGAGCAAAATGGCTGCACGGTCTTATTCAACAGGCATCAATCAACAAAACGGTGTCAGGCTTTTTCGATATTCTGATTGGTTGCCAAGATATCCTAGTTCAAAGTTGAAGAAGCTAAAAATATACAAGTCGCGTTGCGTAAATGGTCGCCACGGGAAAAATATTTCAAATATGATAATTTCCTGACACCGTTTTGTTTGTTATTATCCATGGAATGCTTTGGCCAAATTTTACGAAAATCCGTGAAATCTACATACCCTATTAATTCGCTCAAAGTCGGCACATTCTACGAGAAATCAAACGCGAGGTTTTCGCTCAAAAAGGTTTGTAAACAACTCGCGCCGCCCCAGGAGATTGTGTCGCCTCTTGAAACCGCAAGCCAATGGCGTAACAGGACCTCCTGGCGTCAACTACAATGGGTTAGAATTTCCCGGGAAAAGTGGCATTACAGTCACGTTTTCGATCTGTTGACCGGCAAGTAGGCTCGATTTCCGCCGCTTTCTCGAGTCCGGTCTACGTTCCTCCCCGAGAAGAGACGGCTGGACGCGTGAGCGGCAAAGCATGTCTGTGACGTATCTTCATAATGTAATTCTTGCGGCGCTTCAGGTGGCCGGAAATGTCATCTGATGACAATGATAGGCAGGCACACATGACGCCTACGGCTCGTAAAATTTGTGGCGTTTTTTCACATTATTGTTGCGGAAGGGCTTTACATGCTGTGTTCTATAGAAGAGTTTTTTTTTTTTTTTTTTTTTTTTTTAAAGTAGAGCAGAGCTGTTTGACTATACTGTAGCAACTGTCATGTCAAAGGTCACACATATGTTGGTGTAAATGGTGTTGACACCACGTTTATGTTTTGCTTGTTCGGTTTGCTTTGGCTCATTTAAAAATTTAATTTTGTCTGGCTTCGCCAGAGACTGGTGTTGCTTCTCTTCAAGAAGACTAAGGTACACATCAGTTTGACTGGGTGTTTTGTTTCTTCAAATCGATATTTGCGTTTATTCCTTCCTTTGTTTACTTTGTTCGTTATCTCATATTCTGGTACCACATGATTCAAATATAGATTCTAACGTATAAGTCTGTTGACTATTTTTCGTGTTGTATATGCTACTATGGTTTAGATCAGGCAAGATTTCATCAGTTGACGGTATTTGGTTAAATATCCCACTAATGCGATCGCACTTCATATCGAACAACTCCTTTGCTACTGCGAGAAAGCTAATTTATGCAGCCTGCTCGATTCAGGCAGGCAGATTTGTTATTGGTTGGAATTAACAATGCCAAGTCCGCGAGTCCAGCCGTGAGTTCGGGGGAGGAGCGCGGGCTCTTTTCCCGAACAGCGGCTGGTAATCGAGCCTAACCGGCAAGACGAAAGAAAAGCAATCCTGGCAATGGGTAAAGTTGCCAAAGGCAAGGGGAAATCCCGCGTCAAGAAACGAAACGCGTCAACCGAAGGAGAATCAATCGAATCGAGCGAGAACATTCGGGCTGCTCTCATATCCGAAATGAGGTCTTTGGAATAGGATGTGTTTTGTTGATTTATAAATTATTGTAAGTCAAAGGAAAGCACATTTCCAAATCTATGTCTGACAAAATTTAGGTATGATGGTGACTTAATTCTTTGTAAGAAACCTGGACGTGAGCGTGGAGCGGAGTACTTCGTCAAAGTTTATTTCTTCACTTCCACAAAAACTGCAAGTGACTCGGCCAGCAAGCTGTCGATTGAGCTCGTCCAGATTGACAATACTCTGGTATTTCGTGTCGCTCGTTTCGAATTCTCCGTCATCAGTTTCGTCTGATTCTGACGATGAGCCTCCGTGGTAAGTTGCATTATCGAAAGCTTTGATTTTGAAACGACTTGCTCCAACGGAAGAACCTAGTGAACCAGCTGAATTAGACCGCGCGTGTTCATCGGTCGATGTGGACAAAGGCGCTTGGCCGAACCAAGAGCCTTTGTCGCTTTCTGCGGGGCTTTTTTTCCTTTCTTCCCCAAAACCTTTCCTTTTTCTCTTCTTTGGCCCTGGTGTTTTCGTTGATTGCGGGCGGGCGGGCGGGCGGTTTATAGCGATAGTTCTGATAGTTTAGTGATAGTCGGGCGCGAGATCTATGTTTCTTGGTGAAAAGTCGACGACCTTCCAGACCAATTGAAGAAAAAAAATACTCGCAAAAATGGCTCGCATTACTCGCATGACTCGCATGGCTCGCATGGCTCGCACCGTGGTTCGCATGGCTCGCACCGTGGTTCGCATGGCTCGCTGGCTCGCAGATTTAGCAGACCCGGTCTTTTGTATCGGTTCTTATGAACCGGTACACGAGGACAGAACCGTTTTCTGTTTATATTGTTTGGCTCTCTCTTTTGACTTCGAATGACGTAAAACTGCACAAAACATAAGCAGTGAAAATCATTTTTTACAAGAATAATTTATATTTCAGTCAACGTTTAATCCTGGGTTAACATTAACTGGCTTCCAAAAACCCAGGCCTGACCTTGCTTGAGCCTGCAATCCATCAGAAACCCAGTATTTGGTCAGCAGTCAACTTAAAAACATGACCTCGATGAGCTCTTAACTTGAGCCCGCAATATCACAGGAAAAAAAGTGAAATACCAGGGGCGGGGGACAGGTCTCAAAAACCGCTGAGCATGCGCACTCAGTTCCCGCCTTCAAATGTTTCAAAATGGCGGACGACGAATAAGATTTCGCACGTAATTCAGCCTTTCATCAGGCTGCTCATACATTTATTCAAACTTCCATAATCGGTTGAATTACGCCTTCGACGTTTCTAGTTTGCCTTGGCATTGTGTTTAGTGAGATCGGCGGTCATTTTCTACAGAATATTCACCCTTACCTGGTTCCCCCTTGTGTTAACGTTCGCTACTGGTGGAAGAGAAACTGGACTCTGATTTTCTCGTTTGTTAAGACGGCCCAGTGTTTGTTAAGCTTGAGATTTGGACTACGTTATCGTTGTTTCTTCCGCAAGGAAATATCAAAAATGACTTTTTTTTTCGTTTCCATGGTTTTGAGAAAACACTTCCCAAAGGCATTATATGGTTGTAAACCGAAAGGAGCAGCTCAGTGAAGCTCTTTAACGATGAATAATGGTTGGATTACTGACAATCTGACGGCAAGACCTCGTCCGAGCGGATGCAAAAAGTGACTCTGTGAGTAGAGACAAGTTGTTTTCTCATTAGGCGTTCCTTTCGTGTTAAATACCATCAAGATTGTAATTCCCATCATTTAATCAATGCTCTATTGTAGTGTATTGCACGCCTCTCTTTGTTCATGTGAAATAAAATAGGATTTGTTTAGAATATCAAGATGGAGTTGTAGTCTTTCTTCTCAGCGTCACGGTTAGCTGTCGAATTTTTCCCGCCATTTCAAGGTGCATCCGCTTTGAAAAATTTAGCTTACCTGACTCAAAACAAGCAACTGAATTTCTTTTAGATCTTGTTGTACTTTTTGTGGAAATCAATAATATGCGCCAAGGGACAACGGGCCCTTCGAGGCGGTAAAGAAAAGGATTGCTCGATCAGATCGCTGTTAATGAAATGAATTAGGGGAGGGTATTTTTCTGTTCTTTCGGCCCAAATGAAAATTCACGGAAAAGTGTTAAACGAGACAACTTGTCGCTTTCCGCAAAGTTTCGCTGGTGATACCTGTCGAGGGAGGCTGACTAAAGTACCCCTAACACCTCATTACAGTGTTCGAGAGCCTGGACCACAGCGATTTAGCTTTCTTTAAACCCGAGCATTTGCAACAAACACTTAAGCTTAAGTTAATTCAAGCAGACGCACAGGAGCGAATAGTTTGCAGCAAACATTATATTTCGCTGAAATAGGTAGGTACATAAGCTTATATTCAAGCTTACTTCTCAGAATTAAAAATAATCGTACACCGTAGTAGGATGCAAGGTTGGTAGCATAAGCACTTCACTGGCTTCTAATCAGGGCATTGTAATGGTTTCTTTTGTTTTTGAAGCAATAAAGAAAAATTATCTTGCACCATACAATACCTGCATTTACTTTATGGAGCATCCCTAAAAAGGGCTTTCCAGCATCAGTACCAAAAGTTTAACATACAGAAAATGCTTTACTAGTTGACACAACTCAACCTAAAAGACTCAACTTATTGATTTTTAATAAAAAGAGAGAGCCAGATTTATAAAGCACTCCTGGGTCAATGTGTGATCCAAGTATTGTTGTAATATAAAACCCAAAAAACAATATTTAGGATTTGAAGTGAAAAAATTACTTCATGAATCTGAATGTCAGAAAAAAAATGTATCATTCAATGAAAATGTCTGCAAGAAAATAAAAGAATGAAAAAATACCAATCATTATCAAATCTGGTTTCCCCACAGCTATACAGGTATAGTATCAAAATAATTACATTAGACCTTTTAAATCATTCAGCAGAATGCTAACTTAAATGTCGCCAGATTACAACATGAAAGCATACACAATGTAGTTGAGGAGCTTGAACAAGTCAATGCAAAGTTACTGGAGAAGACAAAAAGTAACTAAAACCCTATTTTGACTGGCAAGTTGTGCATCACCAGTCTCTGCCCCAACCATTCCATTCAAGTGAAAAAAAACAATTGTGACCAAACATGTAAATTTAATTTCTTATTTGAAATTGAAAACACACAAATAAGTCAGTTTTTGCAAAATCCAAAAGAAGCTGCAGTTTGAGAATGGGATCATTATAAACCTTTCCCCCTAGAGTCAACCATCACTCTGTAGTCAAGGCTCATTACAAATTTTAACTATATTTGAGCATGCATCAGTGCTAATAAACAACAAAAGGGTTGAAGTGCTAACCCATGTTTAATGAAGGTATCAAGATAATATTATCCTTGACTGTACTGAACTGTTAATACAGGTAGAAATTAAAGGAGCTCAGTCACGGTATTTTGAGTTATTTTGGCCACATACAAAATAACCTTTAAATGGTAGGAAACCTGAAAATAACAGTTTAATAAGATAGAAAAACACCAAAGACAATGATAAACCATAAAGGAACAAGGATGGCTAAGGATGGAGCAGATTAACATGGATTACAAACAACGAATTTGAAAAATTGAGGCTAAATTTTTCAATATGTGCAAACTGTGACTGAACTCCTTTAAAATGTTGTGAGCATTTGTAGCAGAACCAGAATTTGGCAAACATGTTCATCAGTTTCACAGAGCACTGACCAAGCACTATACACAAGGGTGGTAAACACCTCTATGATCTGACTGAAATGGAAGCTTTCTGTGATCAGCATTCTGCTGGACTGTTTGGTCAGTTGCAAAATACATGTATCTACAGTAGTTCAGAGACATGTTTACTTAGCATTTTATCAGGGATATCTGGCATAACATCTTTTTGTGTTTGGCTCAAATCTCAAAATGAAAGGAGCCAGTCACAGTTCACTGATATGTACATGGTTCTTGGGTTCAGCTGCCACCCACAGCCATTACTTAACTATGAAAAGACCTTGGTTGACAGACAAGAAGACAGAAGTACAAAAACAAAATTTGTTTAATAAGGGAGGCAATAAACGTGAGATCACATGTTGCTAATAATCATCAACTGGAATTAAATTAGTTAGTCTGAGCCAGCAATTTTTTGGTATTTCCACTTTGTGCCCAACTTAGAAAACAGAAAAATTTGTCGTGGATCATAACAAAATTATTCTCCAATCAATGATCGTAGACAGAAGATGAGTCTACTTTGCATTAATACAAGGAGGTAATACCAATAAGAGTTATGATAGAAGTTTCAGTGTTACTGTATACTCCGAGAGCAGAAATGTACAGTGTTTCACCCAAAATTTGCAGAATAGAAAGTTCACGCTCTTCATCAAGGAAGACATTTTTTCGTATGCCAAGCACTATCTGGTCCACAAGTTCTGTAGCAAGTACCACTTGGCATATATGCACTGCAGTTGTGGATGTACAAAGTCACAACAAAATGGAAGTAGTTGATTTGGGAGATGATATCACTAAGAGTCACCGCAATGTTCACGTGACCATGGAGGGTGGCACAGTCTGCCCTTGTCAAGGGGCTATTGACATTCAGCATCTCCTTGGTGTTGGACAACATGGAAAAGAAATTGGACATCCTTGAGGGTTTTGTGAAAGTGGTCGATGGAAAGGTTAACAAGTTACAGGATAAAGCTGAGCAGTTTGAAAGCTTCAGCAGGGACGCCACAACAAAACTGAAGGTGTTAGATGAAGGAATGTCGTTCGCAAATACAGAGATAGAAAATTTAAAGAAGAAAGTAAAGCTTCTGGAACAAACTATCCAAGAAAATACAGTAAACACCGAAAACAAATTCAAGGGAAAGATCGAGGCCTTAAGAAACGAGAAGTTGTATATGGAGGTGTATCAAAGACGGGAAAACCTTCGCTTCTACGGCATTGCTGAATCTTTCCACCTCTCAGAAGAAAATGTCAAAGAGGTGTTAATTGGCTTTATACAGAAGGAACTTAACATCAGCGAGGCGGATTCTTTTGAGTATCAACGAGTGCACCGCATTGGCAAGCGCGACCCATCGCAAGAAAAACCAAGACCAATAATTGCACGTTTTTTGCGATACTCCGACAGAGAGCGAGTCATGTCAAGTGCAAGAAAGCTGAAAGGAACTGGTTTCGGAATATCGCCAGACCTTCCGAAAGAAATTGTGGACCGCAGAAAGGAATTAATGCCTAAGTTCAAAAAAGCAAAAGAAGATGGAAAATCGGCGTTCTTCAAAAGATCAGAGCCGGACAAACTTTTTATTGAGGGTATACGAATCTTCTAATTTCTTTGGAACATAAACTCTCTATCTAGGTATTCATAACATGTAAGCCTCATTCACACTTGTTCTTAAAAATGGAGCTGCATGCGTGTCATCTAGTTAGCGCAATGCGTGCAAGACCTATTCCATTAGTAGCGCAATTAACAGCTTTTATCGCTGGCTACTGTTTTACATACATGTTCAATTGTAGTTGTAGGTGTTATAAATGTTTTTCTTTTGTTTCTTTTTCCTTTTCAATATTAATTAGTTTTACCTTTTTCTTGTTCAAGAGACATGCAAATTTTTTCATTAGCTCATCTACTAAAGATTACTATCTCATTCTCTGCAACTGCTCGCCTTTTCACTTAAATATGTCCTTAAAAAGTTACAAAACTTAATTTAAATTTTGGTATCCTATCCTTAAATGTTCGGGGGATAAGATCTTTTGATAAACGAAAAGCACTTTTTCATTGGTGTATGAAGGATAAAGCTGATATAATTTTTCTACAAGAGACCTACAGCACATCCGAGGTGGAAAACACCTGGAAATCCCAGTGGAGAGGAGACATGTTTTTTTGTCATGGTTCTGAACACAGCAGAGGTGTCTTAACACTAGTCAAAGAAGGGCTTGACTGTAAATTTGAGGTATGTAAACAAGATAATCTAGGTCGGTATATCATTCTAAAAGGTCTTGTTCAAGGTCAATCTTTTTTATTTTTGAATATCTATGCGCCAAATAAGACCAACGAACAATGCATCTTTTACGACGAAATACAGAACGAATTCGACAAATTGGAAATTGACACTGATTGCAAAATAATAATAGGTGGTGACTTTAATGTTATCCGCGACCCAGATTTGGATGGATCGGGAGGATCTCCAAAATTGAAAGAATCGTCCAAAAAGATAGAAAATCTATGTTTTTCTCTTGACCTAATAGACATCTGGAGAATCAGAAACCCAAAATTAAAACGTTTCTCCTGGAGACAGAAAACTCCAATGATTCAACGGCGGTTAGATTATTGGTTGATATCAAATAATATACAGGAAGAGGTTGATAAGGTCGATATTATCCCTGCTATTAGATCTGACCATTCCGCCATTACGTTGTACATTAATGGTATAGAGAACTCAACCTATGGACCGTCTTTTTGGAAATTCAATGCAAGTTTGTCAGAAGATAAAGAATATGTAGACCTAATTAGAAACAAAATCGGTGAATGGGTAGACGAAAGTAGAGAAATCGAAGACCCGCGGGTTACCTGGGATTATTTAAAATATAAAATACGCTATGAAACGATTGGTTATAGTAAGAAGAAAGCAAAAGAGAGAAGGTCAGAGCTGGTAAATTTGGAAATTAGACTAAAAGAGTGTCAGCGAAAATGTGACGAACACCCAAGTGCTGAAAATCTCTGCGATTTAGAAGTTCTCAAATCAGAATACGAACGCCATTATGATTATATAACACAAGGAGCAATCATAAGATCTCGGGTGAGTTGGTATGAAGAGGGCGAAAAGAATAGCAAGTATTTTTTAAATTTAGAAAGTGCTAAAAAGAAAAAGACATGTATACGGAAATTATCCGTGGATAATGATTCATATATAACAGACCCAAAAGAAATAATGAAAGAGATTCATGATTTCTATGAAAAACTCTATGATAGAGACTCGTATAATTTAGGTGAGAATTCAATTGATCGTTTCCTTAATGAAGTGGATACTAAAAAATTGTCTGATGAAGAGAAAATGACTTTAGATAAACAACTTACTAGATCCGAACTGTACGAAGCATTGAAGACATTTCCGAAAAACAAAACACCTGGAAGTGACGGTTTAACTGTGGAATTTTACTTGGCGTTCTGGCACGTGGTTGCAAAGTATCTCGAAAAGTCTCTAAACTTCTCTCACCAACACGGTCAACTATCAACTTCGCAAAAGCAGGCAATGATTACCCTATTGGAGAAAAAAGATAAAGATAGACGATTTATAAAGAACTGGCGACCTATCTCACTGATCAACGTAGATGTTAAAATTGCATCCAAAGCGTTTGCTAGAAGGCTGGAGCCAATCCTGCCAGAACTTATTCACCATAATCAAAATGGTTTTATCAAAGGAAGGTCTACATTTGATGCAGTTAGAACAATCGATGATTTACTTGAATTGGCAAAACTCACAAATACAACAGGTATTCTAATGGCAATTGACTTTGAAAAGGCATTTGATTCTCTGGACCATACATATCTATTTAAAGTATTGGAAAAATTCAATTTTGGACCGTATTTTTTACAATGGGTAAAAACATTTTATACAAACATATCCAGCTGTATCTTAAATAACGGCTTTACTACAGATCTTTTCTGTATCCATCGTGGTGTACGACAAGGTGACCCTCTATCACCTTTATTATTCATCTTAGCTTTGGAAGTTCTCGCATGTCAAATCAGGCAGGATAAAACCATACAAGGAATAATGGTCAAAAACGTGGAGATCAAACTCACGCTTTTTGCAGATGACATGACTTGTTTTCTAAAAGACATAAATGCATATTCGCGACTTTGTACAACTTTAAAGGTTTTTTCATTGCATTCTGGTCTCCGAATTAACGACGATAAAACAGAAGTTTTTGGTATCGGCCCACATAAACTAGTACAAAATGACTTTACTCACAAAGTGCGAAAATCAATCAAGATATTAGGTACCGTTTTTGACTATCACAAACCATCACGAGACAAAGCAAACTTCGACTCAATATTCAAATCTATTAAAAAAACGCTGAGTATGTGGAAGTGGAGGGGTCTTACCCTGATTGGTAAGATTCAAATAGTTAAGACCTTCATTATTCCAAAATTTTTGAGTAAAGCGACTGCAATCTCAATATCAAACGATCTTGTCAAGGAGATAAACAGACTGATTTTCGGTTTCATTTGGAAAGGTAACGATAAAATTAAACGGACCGCGCTTATCAATGATATTGAAAATGGAGGACTAAAAATGCTTGATATTGAATCCATGATATCGGCTCAAAGAGTGATGATCTTAAAAAAGTATCTAGGAGAGAGCAACAGCACTTGGAAAATTATTTTAGATGATTTCTTTTTTGGAAATATAGGTGGAAAACTCATCCTGTTCTGTGATTTTGAAACTAGTAAACTACCGGTTCATCTTCCAATATTCTACAAAGAGTGTCTAGAGGCATTTCGTAATTTAAAGAAATCCAAGGTAGCCACCTATGAGGATGTTGTAGACCAAATTATTTGGAATAATAGGAATATTGTGATACACGGAAAATCTCTTTTTGAAAAACATTTGTTTACTAAAGGAATTGTTAAAATTGGTGACTTGTTATCCGATACGGGTAAATTTCTTGAAAGCCCTAAAGTGTTGGAAGCGAATCTATCTCCAATCCAGTACTTCAAATTAATAGGAATTGTAGATGCCATACCAAAAGAATGGAGATTAATTATCAAAGAATCACATATTCAACATCAGCAACTATATCCTCAACAGCATTTGGATACAGTGTATATTTATATCGACGAAACCAAATCGGATCTGTTAAAAGCCTCTTCAAAACTTTTGTATAAAGGATTTAAAACAAAGAAACAAACTCCTCCAACCGCCAAAAGGAAGTTGAAGGACAAATATCCAGAGGTTACAGAAGACTGGAAAAAAATTTATTCTTTACCATTCACTGTCACACTTGAAACAAAAATTAGAGAGTTCCAATATAAATTATTAAACGATATAATTTTCACAAATGAGAGGTTATTCCGTTTTAAAATGATTGAATCACCAATGTGCACCTTTTGTTTGAAAGAGGTCGAGTCCCTCGAACATTTGCTCTTTTATTGTGATACAACAAAAGACTTCTGGCGGGCTTTTTCTTCTTGGCTTTCAAACCAGAATGTATCTTTGGACACTTTGACATTTGAAAATATATTGTTTGGAGTGTTCAACAACAACGAAGACTTTATTATCCTGAATCACTTGATACTGCTAGGAAAGTTTTTTATTTATAAATGTAAATTAAATAAAATTAAACCAACATTAACAATATTTTTAGCAAAGACAAAAACCGTTTATTACATTGAAAAAAAAATAGCTACCAAAAATAACCAACTTTATAAACATTACAAAAAGTGGGAAAAACTAATGCCATCTCTTAATAATAGTTGAGCTTAATTTGTAATTTCTCCTTCTCAGCATGTCACTAACTTACTTTCTTTTTTTTTTTTTTTTTCTGTATTTGGGTAGCTGCACTATTGTAAACAACGCATTGTATATTCTTTAGGTATAATTAGGCTACGATTAGTAATTATAATTTGTTGTATGTAATCTATTGTAGTTATGACGTATTGTAAGTATTGTAACTAGTGTTATGTCTTGTGTTGTATTGTATGTATTATAACCCAAAATGTTGAAAAAAAATAAAAATTACAAAAAAAAAAAAAAAATCTCCTTGGTGTTGTATCTGTTGAAAGAGGAAATTATCACTGCCAAAACTTCCTTCAACATCTCCCTCTGCAATTCAAAGGGTTCAACTGGTCAAATGCTGAAGAAAAGTTTTAAGGAATGAAAGTAATCTACGTTTGTATAAAATGCAGTGTGCTTTAAGAATTTAGCAAGACACAAGACATGAAATGGTTTGTGCTGCTAAGGTATGGCACATAAATTTCAGACCACCTTGAAGTTTTCACAGGGAAAAAGATTGAAATCCTTCACTCTAATT
This sequence comes from Orbicella faveolata, assembly GCF_042242905.1. NCBI lineage: Eukaryota > Metazoa > Cnidaria > Anthozoa > Scleractinia > Merulinidae > Orbicella > Orbicella faveolata. The sequence goes on along the minus strand of NW_028301539.1, from coordinate 23,861,716 downwards.
TTAGAAGGTAGCTAATTTTGTAACTGTGTAGGAAAATCAAATTTTCAAAAGAGGAGGCTTTAGAAGCAATAAATTGCCTCAAAACTGTAACAGAATCATTCAACCTGTGGTAAATTGTTGAAATTAACTCAAGAAAAACTTCAAAAAAAATTGTCGAAATAATTATGGTTAATAATCTCCTGGTTTTTTCCGTTTTCGAATTCCTAAGTAATGAAGACATTGCATGGTCAGGTGCTATGGCCACTGGTATGGAATTTTATTGAAAGGTGGAAACATCACAAACATGTATTGTGAAGTGGACATGATAAAATGAACTATTATTTTTGAAAGTTGTACAATGTAAGTTATTAATGACCTTCTTAACTGTATGTATACAGAATTCTGCTTACCAATTTCTTATTCTTGACTTTTACCGTATGAGCTGAGGTGTACGCCAATGACAGCTCAGCATGAAGAAAACAAAAACAGTGGAGATGAAGACGACCACGAACCAGAAGAAAGCTCAAATAGAGAATCAGAGAATCGAGAGGATGACAAGTTCGATGATCGATTACAGGAAAAAGGTTGATGACATCAAAGCACGCAAAATTTGCGCTTCTGAATTTACATACCCTGGTCCCAGAGATTTTTCTTGATTTTTCTCCGCACGAGAGAGCTACGAGAGAGCCGCGAAGTGGTGAAAACACGAGTCGCGAAGCGGCGAGAAAGAAAAACGAGGTTTTTCTTTCTCGCCACTTCGCGACTCGTGTTCGCCGCTTCGCGAAAACAAAAATCAAGAAAAACCTCTGGGACCAGGGTAGAATTTAAAAGGAAACGAATCCATCAGAGATCCTTCCATTATACACAAATCCCAAACAGAAACCAGTGCAAGGATGTAGCAGAATTTCGCGCCGAATTTGCTGTGCTCCTCCAAGCGCAGGCTAACATCGTCGTTGTCGGCAAACATCAACTGCAATCCATTGATTTTATGCTCATCCTCGACAACCCAGTCTTTCTTCATAAATAACCATTAATAAAACTGCAAGTATACTGACAAACTGGCCAAGCAAAAAGCACCAACTTGTGGTGAAAAGAGCACAATCGAGCGCAGTTCACACAAACTACCGTTCAATGGCCACTCGATCGCGCTTCCAATCCCCGCAGTAAGTCAGCGGTCAACGTTCTGCGCACGCGTCCTTAAAAAAAGTCCCCAGCCAATCAGCGGTTTTTGAGACCTGTCGACGCCTGGCACTTTTTTTGTGTTTGGATCATCCATTAAAAAGTGACGTCACATCCGGTAAAAAAGCGGGCTGAGCGGCAAAATCAAATTTGAATGCGACATAATCGTTGTCTCAGTAAGTAAAATGGTTATATTTCGTAATCGGCGGGATATTTCTAACGTTTTATTTGGCCATGACAAACAAAATTTTGTCGTCTTCCTCGTCATATCGTTTGATTGAGGAAAAGAACGATTATTTATTCAAAAACACGCTGTTTTGAAGGCGTGTGTTTTTACGAAATGTCGTCGTTTCTTCTTCGCTGAATTCCACCGGAGCCATCGTTTGCGTGGAAATAATGATTTGTAGGTAAGTTGCACTCAATTCAAATATCCTATTCTCTTAGGTAGGCATTACACTAAGAGAAAAGCGCTGTGTCAGTTTTCTAGACGTGGGAGAGGCTATTTAACAGAAGCCCATTTTTCAAATTTTCCCTTGACAAACACTTGAGAGTAACGTAGAGGTGTTAATCGTATCACACTGTAATAATAGACCCACACACATAACGCGGCGGAACTTTCTTGCTGACCGACACTAACGCAAATTCATGTTCTTGCTTGTGACTCAAACTGGTGTTATAAATTCTGTTACGATTGGTTAAGAACCTTGAACAAGTAATCTTAACTTTTCCCTTGGCAATTCCTTAATTGATAAACGCTTCCTTAAACATAGGCAGGCCGTGAACCCCTTAAAAATAAACAAGATATTCTTATGGGCGATTTAGTAATTTGGGCATCTCGTGTTTTTTTCACTTATCTAATTTATTTTTCCGTTTCAACAGTGTTGAGTGTCAGCGACACTATAAAGTTCCAATACTCTCCCCCTTCGGATCCTATGAGGTCAAGCATGCATGCACCTTTCATTTCTTCAATTCCTTTCATTTGCCTTGTTTGCTGACCAAGTTCCTTATCTTTTAACACCTAACTATCATACTTGCAGCTTATTTTGAATGTGCTTTCTCTATATAAGCTTACATCAAGACATTTCAGTCCCAGGGAATGACAGAACACTAGCAATTCTGACAATTCTCTCTCATAGAGTTCAATTATTTTAATTCATCACACTTTCAATGTGCGATCTTAACAAACTGTTTGCAAACAGTAATGAACTATCATGCCCCAACATCCAGCCATAAAAGGAAGTCTGTGAACAGGTAGTAGGAACAATGACACTGCCAGGCTGGTGAATGTTACAAGCTATTATGAACTCATGTCTGACAATGATGAGTGACCATGAAACATGGTGCGGTTAAACTGAACACCCAGACTGCGAGTGACATTGCTAGTGTTAGTGTTATGAAAGTGATTGCTAGCTAGTAGTGTCTGTGAACTTGGACCAGACCAGAAAAGACAAGGTTCGATACCAGAAGTTGACTGAGAGTAACAAGTTTGTACTCAAAAACTGAAGCTGCCTGATAAGACCAGTCTTACAGCCAGCTTCATCACAACTTGTCAAAAGTTCCTGAATTGTGTATGTGGGAGGACTCCATGTAATGACATATATGGGGAAGCTCTGCTCAAAAGTTTTCAGGCTTCAGATATAACTATTAAAGGGTAAGGGATTTCTGACAAGTTGAATTCAGGTGTATGAAAGGGTATGGAAATCTCTCTTTTACGGATTTCCCTTTTTCTGGTTCTAAAATGTTGTTGATAATCTCTCATTTACTCTCCTGAGCCAGAATGAGGGGATTCTGATAAATTGTACCGTTCAAAGAGATATTTTAAAACCTCTCTCTACGGGTTTAGAAAACGGATACAGTATTAAGGGGTTGGACTTTGAGATGGAGCTTCCCCATTAAGAACTATGTAGAATACCTCCCCCGCCGCCCCTCCTTGTGTAACAAGGATGTTCAAATTGTTTTCTGGAAAAAAGCAATTACCGGTAAAAAACAAAACAGTACCAATTGAAGGGATTGTGTGATTATCAATGTAAGTTCCCATTTGTATTTTGAATTAAAATGGGCCTAACGTTATCCACAACAGCATAAAATAACCATACTTTGCAGCTTCATAGAGAGTCAATCTGATAATGAAAACATTACTTTTATATTTCCCCTTCCTTTGTACCTTGTGATATTTTTAGGGAAATTCTCAAAAAGTCCCTCTCCCAAAGAAAATAAAATATATAAATAAAGATAACTTTTCTTTAATCTTGAAAATGATCTCCGCAATAAAAATGTCATTCTTATGGCTCTTTATCATCTTGAAGTGTGTTGTGAAGAAACTGCTTATTAGGAAAATATAAATGTTGAACAGAAAAAAAACAACAAACTCTTCTTTCAGAGGAGCTCCTATATTGTATAATTTTTGTAAACCTCTTACAGAATGCAACTTTTGGTTAGGTTGCACTTCACTGTCAAGGAAGAAATCACACCAGAGAGGCTTTGTATCTTTATTATGATTTGCATTATCACTAAAAAAAATTCACACTTGGACAGGTCCACTGGCACTCTTACATGTATGTTAAAGATGGGAAAAGCAGGTTCAGCATCATCTAAATCAAGGGATTGTATGCCAGTGTGGGGTGTATATGCCAGGAGGTAACCACCTAAGAAAATACAAACACTAAAATTAAAATTAAACAACAACTGAGAACTTTTAGAGACCTCCATTAGTCACAAAAAGACCAAGAACCAGATCTTTTCAGTTTAACAAATTGACATCAGTTTTTCATGCATCTGTCTTGAACATTATTGATCATGAATTCTGCTGTGGATCCACGGGGCGATAGTATACACTCATCCACAAACACAGGAAAAACTGACATTGATTTGTTTTTTTTAAATAACAAACTCATTGCCAAATTGTATGCTCTCACTCATTGACACCCCTCTTAAATTATAAATTTATGTGCCTACAGGTCCGCTTATTGATGATGAAAATTAGCCAACGAGCGCACAACAATTTCTACAGTTATCGTAAAAAGTATAATTTTTCTTAATAATGATTATTTTGTTAATACGAGTTTCAGAGGAAAAGTCCAGTGTAAAAATGTTATCTCAACAGAAAAGAATAATTTAGTTTAACAAGAGGAATTCAGAAGAACACTGATTAAGAAGAGAAATAAAGTGCATCTCTTGTTTGCATTTCTCTTGTGGGTATTTGCTCATTTACCTGACCTATGAAAAACAAGATATAATGTATAATTTTTAACTCTGCTGTAAATTTTTCAAACCAGTTGTTTTCACTTTCACAGTGGTTCTTAAAAAGAATCACAAGCACACCACCCAGCCCCTCAGTCCCTATTCCTACCCTACAACAGTTCAGCCAGGATCCCATATCAACCCCTCAACATAACTCACCATAATACTCCCATACTACAATACAATCTTTTTTTATTATTTGTAGAGACATACCTAGATTAAACCATCAGATCTCTGACCTTTTGGTCCACTTCATCTCCACTAGGCCACGAGAGCAATCAGTGTAAATATTTATATTTGTTGGTCTAATTTATTATTGCTCTCAGATTTCCCCTTCCCCTTTGATGACATTAAATTGGTTTTAAAAAATAAACTGCTGTAAACTAATGAGAGCAGAGACAGAAATTGAGCCATAAAATTACTACAATTTTGGTATGAGGATATTAAAATAACTATAAGTTATTAATATTCATATGTTCTATTGTAAAGAAAGTGTAACTACTTACCGGTAAATTGAACTTCATTGTCAGAGACAAAAACCTAAAAACATCTAAACACAGGTCAGTGAAGACATTGCCAGTTTTGCTTTTGCCAACAACCACTCTGCCTCAAAAATATAGAAGATAATGACAAAATCAATAACAAAACCAACCTCTGTTAATTCAATAACCACACCAAATTCCCCTCCAAAATTCTCTTCAACGTCTTACAGTAAAATTTTGCCAACAGCATAAATTCAACTCAATGCTTTAACATGCTTCTCTCATTAAACTTTTACCCCAGAATTTGTAGGTGTATCACAGAATTTCACAAAAGATTAAAAATGCTGTTAAACTTTTGCAAATATCTGCATCATGTGTAAAATATGCAAATGAGCTGACTGATGATGTCATACACTCAGCCCAATATTACATCAAGTTGGTAGGCTTATAGTTCTACTGGAAACACACCTATGGCTATTAAAATTATACACAGACTGTATTTTCCCATGGCAACTCACTCTTTTCTAGTCCCCTCTAACCTGAGGCCACAACTTCGACCTTATAATATTAATATGCTTGCTGAATCATGCAGATGAGGCACCATTGGGAAATAGCAAAATGGAAAGCCAAAGGTGGCCAGAAAAGCCTATATCAGAGAAGGTTGAAACCCAGTATGTTGCCATGGTAACAAAACTGTTAAGCTCATATTATGGAGGACATCTGCGCATTTCATCATAATAGCACTTTTAAAGCACTGTCCCTAGGAGCCTATGGTCCTTTGTATCTGGACAATAGTTCAAAACTTGTCTGGGGGACTGGATGATCTAAATGGTAGGTGGGAGACTCCCAGAACATTGAGGAGAGTTGCAAGAAAGATTGTAAAACTAGCTCCTTGCGGGCACTCATTAGACACTAACACTACTAACATGACTGAGTTTGGACAATATATATATTGTTTTTTTGGATACATGTAAACAATGTACTGTTACTGGTCATTCAAGAGGTACCTTGCTACTGAGTTAAGTCTTAATGTGTGTATTTAAAGGAGGTCACTCCAAAAATGTATATTTTTTGTCAACGCTATATGAAAACCTTGCACTTTAAGGTTAGCCACTCACAGAAGTTTCAGCCTCTAAAGTGCAGGTTTTCCTTATGAAGTTCACCTACAAAGAATCCCACAATTTGAACATTGTTGCCACAATTTCAAACAGTACTCAACAGCCAGGTCCCATTTTCGTGTCCTAATGGCTTCCACAGTTTTCGCTGTGTGCCAGGATTCCAGCGTCTTTCTTATACGGCTTTCTTATTCTTACGCTGGAATCCTGGCACACAGCAAAAACTGTCAAGGCTGACAACAATTCATGCCCTCTGCCGGGACAATATAACATTCTTTTAAACAAACGCTAATTTTACACTTTTAGCATTCTCACATTCTTTCACATGTATTCTATTTAATATATGCCATTTCCTTGTTATATTCAAAATTCTTAGGTCCATTTTATCATTTCATTTTTGTCCGTCAAAGACAGCAGACTGCCTGTTGGAAGCTCACAATTTTAAACAATTTTACCAGAGAACGTTTTTTACCTCTTTTATAATGAATCCTGGTATCGGATCTTCAATATTTTAAGCAGACAATCACTTTAAGATCAAACCAAGCTAGAATTTTCAGCCCACCCACAATGAAGCAATCCCACCTGACCTTTGTGAATTATTTGATGCATGCATATGAGACAGCCATTTTTCATTTTTTCTTTATGAGATGGAAGGTAGATGACATTTAAACATTGATCACATAATAAACAAAAGTCCTGTTGCTACAGAGCTACATTGTACCCCCACCAGATTAACAGAAGATGAGGTGCTGAAAACAGATCTTTGGAAGAACTAAAAAAAAGCTGTGTAAACAACCACCAGAGGCCTGTGTTCCCACAGCATCTCTTGTTGAGTTAATTTGATATAGAACATAACTTTAAAATCTCAAAATGGTTGAATTAACTAATTATGAAGTCCTACAAGTATGAGAATTTCAGATTGTATGATTGCAACCAAGTATGAAGTTTGATAGAGAAACAATGGTAAATCTTACAATTCTATTTAACAATATTATTGAATTGCGAGGTCAAGATTCCCACCAGGTGATAATATGGTTGATACAGCCTCAAACTATCACCTCGAAGAAGTCTGGACCTCATAGTCCAATTCTTGAAAAGGAAGACAGAAGATGTTCTCTATTTTATTATTAATAGATAATAATTTACAGGTTAAAGCCAATTACAAGATAAAATCTGAATTCTATCCAGCATTTAATTATGAACCACTTTACAGTACCTGGGAGGGGGGGGGGGGGGGTACTCCCAGAAAAAAAACCCAAAACCCTTACTCTATTGATCACCAAAATCTGAGATTTTCTGTTAACCCTTGTGAGATAACTTTAAGAATTCCTAGGAATTCCTAGGAATTTCCCAAGAATTCCTGGGAAAAAATTCCTAGGAATTCCTAGGAATCTAAGGTGTGAATTTTCACAGTAATTTGGACTCGGAATTCCTAGGAATTCCAAGTTTACATAGAGCTGACTTGGAATTCCTAGGAATTCCTAGGAATTCCAACTGAAATATACTCACCTTGAAAATTCCTAGGAATTTCTGAGAATAACTTGGAATTTGTAGGATTTTTTGAGAATAGGTTGGAATTTTTGGGAAAATCTGAGAAAAACTGGGAATTTTGTATCATTTGTAGGCCAGACAAAATTTTGATGATAAATGCTCAGCATTAAAATAACAAATAAAGTCACTGATATCACATCAAACAGGTTTTAAATGAATGGTTTATTACATTGGCTCTCATGAATTTAAACATAAGAATAATCATCCTGTTTCTTTTTCATTACATCAAGAATCAAAAGTAAAACTGAAAACAGATATGAAGGTCAAACTTTTACATGTTTGATAAAAAGAGAACTTTTTCAGATAATTTACTTACTTTTTTAGTTTGCAAATCCAACAATTTTCCATACACAAGATTTTACCTTAAATTATTGTTATTGTGTGGAACATATCTGGATTTTCATGATTGTAAGGGATCAATGATAAGAACAAAACTGAGACATTCCTTAAAATTAAAAAAGGCTGAGTTTGGGCAAACTTAGCTGCTGTTCAGTTATTTCTGTTGATTCTGCAGCTAGCCTCTTCATCTTCATCTTTGTTGTATGACACCTAAAACAAAATTTAAAAAAATACATTACACTGCGATATATATGAGGTACTGTAAGACTGAGATCCAAATATTTATGTGCTCACAGTTTAATACATGCAGCTAATTAAGGCCTGACTGTAAGCTGGTTGAAATGTTAAAAGAGAAGACTTGATAATATTATTGTGAAGGTGCTTGTATACTATTGATAAATATGTTACATAAATCTTGAGCTTACAGTAGACTAAATCAAGGTTTTCCTTCTTCTATAAGTGTATCAACAACTCTCGAATTGGAGGATATATATCACGGTTTTTAGCCAAATTTAGACATTAGAAATATTAAAAAAAGACACTTACAACATTAAAGGAACATTTAAATAATAGAGTAAACGCAAAAGAATATACGGATGCACAAAAATTGAAGATCAACACGGATTGCCATACAGTCAGGCTGAAACACACAGGAGACATATCAACCTCATGCAGACTGTGGCTGCCTCGTTGGAGTTTTTGTCAAGAACTTTGACTGGGATCAGCGAGAACTGCTATATTTGTTTCGTTTGAACAAGTGTGGCGAGAGAAACGACTTGTTATTCGCAAATCAAATTGTTTAGGCATGCCCTCTGGGCAACCTAAATTGTTTCAACCTTGCTTTAGCCAGAATTCATTTCATGCCATGACTGAGTGACCCACTCGTGTATGATTCGTGATGACAAAGTTCGTTCAAAAGCTTTTGTCTAAATAAAAGAAGTTACTTTGTATAATATTCGATTACTCACCAAATAATTCTGTATACAGCTAATCTGCCCTTTGAATTTTTCCCCGTTGAAACATCCACAGTAAGACTTTCTTTTAGCTCCAAATCTTCGCCAAGAATAACATGTTTCTCGTTAATGACACTCACGCTGTTTTCTTCTAGTCACAGGACCGCAGCAAAAACCATTTTGATATAATTTTGGAAGTGAAATCTACTAATACGCACGAGCGATCAACCGTTAACGCTGAATTCAAAGATGGGCGCCAAAAGAGAATGACTAACGTGATCTTTGTCACGTTCAGTCACCAGGATAGTCACGTGAAAATTCGCGTGTTGTGATTGGTTCAGTTGATCAGTTGAGGAGAGAATGGAAACTGGAGAAGAAGGAGAGAGAGACTGGCAACGAGGTTGCCAGACCAGTCGCTTTCGATCGTAAGTCTGCTTGCCTTTCCACGCTGTTTTGGTGGTCTTTTGAAAGATGGGTTTTGCTTCAAAAGGAAAAAAACTACACAAACTTTTTACGAAGAAATCGAGGAAAATGGAACGTACTTTAACTAGTTGATCTGTTCCTGACGGTTGTCAAGATAACAAAGGATCGTGAGGCACTTAAATCAAGTTCACTGCAAAGGTAAGGAGTCCAATTTTATAGGGATTTTCTGTTATGATAAGCTATAATTCTCAATAAATCAAACTAAGCAATGCATTGTGTGCTCTTTAAAAACCCCAAAAGCCGAAATTCACCTAAAAGGTTTCAGATCGACCTGAGAAAACGAGATAAATTCTGCGAAATAAGCTTAAGCTTGTTATAAGTCCACCAAATCTATTTTGAGAGCTCACGTGTTTCAACACCCAGTCAGCACAATGCAGCAAGTAGAACTTTGCAATGCTTATCATTTTTTTCCTTTGAATTATTTATAAGGATTAACATTATATGAGATCTATAGTCTTTTCAATACATCAAGATGTAGGTTTTTTTTATTTGTCATTTATTTATGTCAGTTATTTATTTGTTTCCCACTGACTCGTAATCTTTTTTATTCTTTTGATTTTGTTGTGTCATGAATTAAAGTGACTGCGAGGACAAGGAAATACAAGAAACATATTGATGATCCCACTATACCCATACCAAAATCTACAAGATTTGACCACATAAATTGCTTAAAGCAGTCTTCCCAGGCCAGTTGATGTCATCTCCCTCTCTTGCATAACTTTTTCCTGGAAATCATTTCCAGCACCATGAACAGAACACCTCAGAGTTTTCGGCTCGCCTGAGTGAGATGGCTGTTGGCAGAAATGTTGTGGATGACTTTGATGGACTATGGAGTCAACCTTTATGCAAGAATTGAAGCTTCACAGAAGCATTTGATGAAATTGAGTTGCCTATACACTGTACTTGAAAAGACTACAGAAATACCAATTGATGTAATACACACAACAACTCAGATTTGTCCACAGACAGTGATTCAGATAATGATGTTGAAGTTTCTAGTTCTGACTCCTCTGAAGAAATTGAGAACTCTGACACTGACGGCCATTCACTGGACTCCCCTGATGAAAGTGAAACTAATTGTTCACAAGAAAAAAACATTTTCTGCCAAAGAATATGCCTGTATGGCTATTCTGGCCTTAATTTCAAGACATTGTATGACAATGAGAGGCTGCTGAAGATATCCTTGTTTTAATGAAACTACGGGTTATTTGTCCAGAGAATGTCACAGTACAGTTTTACAAATGTACAGCAAGTGTGTGGAAACTGTGAGCTTTTCATTTCTGACATCTGTGACAGATGTCTTCCTCTTTTTCCTAAAGTCATAAAGGATCAAGTCAAAAATTGTTCAACAACAGGCTGTGATGGGTATGTGTGTGAATGTACAATTATATTAAATATATACATGCATATATATACTTTTGGTTTTATTGAAATTGTAAATAATATATACATGTATACATTTATGCTGACAGGAATTTTTTGCTTAATCTATCTATCAAATCTGAGAGCATCCATTTTTCTATCAGTTAAACTCTGGGTGTTTGATTTAAGGGTCCATACGGGCACATATACACTAACAAATCAGGTTGAATCTAACAAGCAATGTTATGAGTGCTATAGTTTTATGTTGAGTTGTCAGACTTAGACTGGAATTAATGTAGTAACATTTGTTTGGAAATAATTACCTTGGAGCTTGACAAAAATAAAAAGGTATGGAACTCCAGTGAAATGATCCTGTTGATTTTTACTAATTCACAGAAACTGATTCATGCACTGAGTTCATCTTTAATTTTGACATTTTGGGAAATTTGTAGAAATTTCAAACACAATATTTCATGTGTTTTAGCTGTTCCCAAAAATTCCTAAATATTCCAAACACATTTTTTAAAACAGTCTGGGAAATAATAGGAGTTCCTAGGAATTCCCAATAATTCCCAGTCATACTTTTCACTATTCCCAAATATTCCCAGAAATTCCAAGGTCTTGGATTAAGCATAATTTGCATGGCTTGGAATAACTTGGAATTCCTAAGAATTCCCAATAATTCCCAGTCATACTTCCACTATTCCCAAATATTCCCAGAAATTCCAGGGTCTTGGATAAAGCATAATTTGCATGTCTTGGAACAACTTGGAATTCCTAAGAATTCCTAGGAATTCCTAGGAATTCCCAGACTACTGGGAATTTATTTCGTAGGTATGCCCGGACCAAAAATTTTACAACCTAGTTACAACCGTTGCCACTGACACAGTTGCCCTAAACATAAGTTTTGAAGCCCTTTTGTTTATGGTCTTATCAATAATGATGAAAAAGCAGTTTCTTCTAAACAACATTACCCAATTCAAGACTACAGTAGAGTACAAACCTCATACCCTATTTAAGACCAAAGTGGCCAAAATCGAGACCCTATTTATGACCAAAACAGCTGAAAAACCCTACCCTTTGGGGCCACACATACCTATATAGTGCATATAAGGGAGTAACCTTAACCCCCCTGCTCCGGGTCACAGTAGAAGTGGGTACCTGTCAAAAGTGGGGGTTAAGTTAAGAGGTAAGGATATACCATACCATTGGGAGCTAACCCTAAACAGGCCAACCCCCTCTTTTTGAACTGCCCAAAGAAGTTGATCCCCAGGCCGACATTGCAGTTGAGACAATACAGAGGAATGTACAATTAACCACTGGATGACTGAAGGAAAGTTCTACTCATCTGGACTGCTTCATCCCTTTGCTGATCTTTTCGGGAAATCTGATATCCCCAAAGTACGCATTTACGATGAACTCTAGCTCTCAACATAGATTATTTCTTACAGAGAAAAAAGTATTCAACAAGAGATACGGAAATAGGATACTAACCTTGAGTAGACGATTTTCCACCACACGCACGTGGATACAGAGCTTCAACTATGTTCACTTTTAGAAAAAACCGGCTTCTGTTAAACATGTTCCCATAATACACAGTGCAAACTATGGCCAGCAATACTTCATCCAGGTTGTTGTTAACATTATAGGCTATTGCACTTAGCGTTATCACCGAATCACGAACAATAAGAACCAAAAGTCGGAACAACCCCAGTTTTGCAAATGTGTAAAATCCGCCATTCGATGACAGAAGGCTCTCCGTTATTTTCCTTCAAAACAATACTAAACTGTTTTCTTTTGCCGAAAGTTCTGCTTAAAAAGTCGAAGAAATGTGCCTACAACATCTTTCTATCCTCAGTATGAAAGGACACGAACCTGATGGTTTGCAAATAGAGGAAAAACTTCCCCAATCGAAACGCCATTTTTTCCCTTTGTGAAACGAGCTGCGCGGCGCAGTTTAAACCGGATGTGACGTCACGTTTTGGCGGATGGTCCAGATACGCAAATTTCAGGAGTCTTCTACCCCACCCCTGGACTGCGCCAAAAAAAGTGACGTTATCCCGTCATGCATTGCTGTGCAGCCATACCGAATGAGTTTGAGAAATGTCCCTTAGGCCCAGTTCGGACGCAGAACTTTTCATTAACCGAACCAAATACATTGAATTAAGTACATGAAAAGTTCGGCGTTTGAATCAATTAAGAACGGCTATTTGAATTTGGAACGGCCCAGCCGTTCTTACCGCCTAGCTCAGCCGGGAATTTTGGCTTTGGAACGGCTTTGATTCAGACGTCGAACTTTTCATGAGCCGAACCTAATGCATAAATTATCATAACGTATTTTACAAGCAGTTTTCACTTTGCCTGAAAATCGCTGTCATTTCGATGTGATTTGGTTTAAACTAAATAAAGTTCCGCGAATTAAGTTCAACGTCTGAATCAACAGGTGTACTTTTGGTAATTTGGGTCGGTCCAAATTCGAATTAAGTTCGGCTCATGAAAAGTTCGGCGTCTGAACTGGGCCTTACTAAATCCCAGACAGAAACCGACAGGAATCAATTGCTCTTCCCCAAGGTTTGTGCCGGGAGAGCATCCTGGCTCAAAAGAGTGCGGTTTTACAGCCGAGATTTGCTGGGTAGGTTAAGCTGAAACTGAGTTTTCGCGGGCTGGTCACGGGGTATGGTGGACTGTACAAGCGAGTTTCTTTCGCCCAAATTCATTTTTTGCTTTTTCTTCGTGATGATAGCCCAGGTTATGCGATTTCCCTTTAACAAGGCGAATTAACCGGGATAAAACCTGTCTAAATACAAACACTGAACCTTGAGTTTGAATTTGCTTCCCTAAATATTGCTATGAATGAATGAATGAATGCTTTATTTAACGTGGATATACGCTTAGCTTGAGAGCTAGTTTACAGGTATTCCACCTAATAACTAATGAGAACCTAACAACTAAACAACGCTAATATCACAATTCATCAGGTAAAAATCACAAACTATATAACAGCTATAACAGCGAAATGTTAGTCACAGCTTATCTATTTGGACAGAGTTCTTGAATTCAGAAAGCGTATTTTCTCGTCGAAAATTGTTACCACCGGCTTCCCGAATGAAGTTCGACGCAAGTACGCCGTCTGAACCAGCCGTCGCTCCAAAGTCGCTCTAAAGTCGAACTTAATCAAGTTTGGTTCGGCACACGAGTGGAGCGGCGTTTGTACCGGGCCTACACTTAATAATAGCGCTGTACTTTGTATTTAATAATGGAAATAAAAATGTGGAAATAATAATAATAATAATAATAATAATAATAATAATAATAATGACAACAACAATAGTAATAACAAAATAATAATAATAATAACAAAATAATAATAACAAGAAAAAGAAAAAAGAAAAAATTGCACTCAGCGAACGGGACTTGAACCCGCACAGGGTTACCCCCACAGACCTCCATTCTGCGCGTCTACCAATTTCGCCAGCGCTTCATGCCTGAACACTTTTGGCAAAATATGTATGGGTTATTGACCAAGTGTGAGGTCAAGATGGCTGCATATTGACCAAGTTCTTTTTTTGCGTGTTTATGGACCGAGACGGAGTCGAGGTCCAAAAACACGCGAAAAAAGAACGAGGCCAATATCCAGCCATCTTGACCGAACAAGCTTGGTCAATAAAGGATTTATTATATGGCTTTCGGGGAAATTTTTCTTGCGGGCCACGGCGGGTAGTCCCGAGCGGGCAAGATAGCTCCATCTTGCCCGCTCGGGTAGCCAATCACAGCGCAGGATTTGATTCATCTTGCCCGCTCACGGAGCTAGCCATATAATAAATCGTATTAACGAGTTTCTTTTTCAGCGTCCTTAGCAACTTGTTGTCAGGTGTGATCTTCCTCAAGGGATTTTGGGCGATTGTTTCGCCGGCTCCGAGGCTTAGGGGAATAAAACAAAATACATTAATTATCCATCCTTCAACCTCGATGTGATTTCTTTTGTTTTATTCCCCCAAGTAAGCCTCAGAGCTAACATGGTATTGGCCTATTTGTATGAATGATTACTATACTGAATTGGAAGGGTCTATTTCACGGCAATTTATAACTAATAGCCAAGTATGTCAGCCGCTTTTCCTAACGACAGTTTTCCTCATTTCTTCTGTTCTCTTCATTTCTTCTTCTTCCATTGAAATAATGCATGGATGCAAAGAAGCTCAAAGAAGATATTACACGTCGGTGCGAAGATAGAGATTGATTTTATTTTCGAGTGGCAGAAACAGTATTCTTACTCGCTGCACTCGTTGGTAAAAGATTTTTACCACTCGAAAATAAAATTTATATCTTCAAGCCACAGTGTAATTTTCTTTTTATTATACTGACAAATTGACTGTTTGCACAAAACAACCGTGAAAAAAAGCAAGAAATGACGTCATCAATATCTACACTTGTGAGAATAAGGAAAACACCCCGGAAGTAGTTTCGTATAAATTTTAGGAGTGGTGTATTTTTGACTGGCCTCAGAAGTCCTCAAGAGCGCTAAGGGGATAAGTAAGTAGTATTTTCCAGTGAAACACTCGTGTCTAAATAATAGTCTGCTACGATTGGCAACTGATTAGTGCGCCGCGCTACTCAGACTCAGACAACAGACGCAGTTGGTGATACCGTAAATCCTCGAATTAGCGCCCCCCCCCCCTGGAATAAGCACCCCTCCTATCAGCCAAAATTTAAAATGAGTACCCCCCTCCCCTCCCCCCATTTTGTGGACGAGTAATTAGACAACAAAGGATGTGTAGTTTCACTTTCGTCCAGCCCTTTTTACACAGTCATTAGTAATTGACATCCTTATAATACAGGAAACATCAGTTCTTTTTTTTCTAAGTTGTATCCTACAATTTTTTGTTTCAGTTTGTGTACACGTCAAGTTTAGAAAAAAAAATTACAAGTACTAACGGTGCGGCGATCTAAACTTTAGGATCAGCTTTTTATGTCGATAAACAGTTTATGTTCTTATTTACGTGCAGATGATGTATTTAAAAAATGATCATGTCAGGCCACGATTTGGGAAAAATTAAATAAGCGGCCCCCTACCCCCTCGATTAAGCGCCTCCCTCCAATAAGCACCCCCGTCTTCTCTTAAATTTGAAATAAGCACCCCGGGCGCTAATTCGAAGATTTTCGGTGTCGTATTTCTGTGTGCTCTGTTTGGTGGAAGCATAAAATTTTAATTTAATAATCTTTTCATAAACTAAGGCAAAGCTACGTAAAATAGGCTCAACATAAGCTTATATGTCACACCGGATTTGCCGCATGATTTAGTGTTCTATTGTAGTGTTTTTAAAATATGAGTTAAAAAGTATAAATTTCGAGCTTCGCTATGTGACCGATTAACCGGTCCCTTAATAAATACTGAAAGTATAAAAGTTGTCTCCTGGGCATCTCAAAACTAAGCAAAGTCTGCAAAATCCAAAGGGTATTATAATGATCATATTTGTTTACAAAATGCCATTGAAGAGAACATGCAATGTACATCGACTTTAACAATAAGCCACTTTTAGAGCGAGAACGGACTACGTTTAAATATAATTATACTAATCTGCGTGCTAAGTGTCCGGCTCAAAATTCAGGTGAATCTGACAAACTGATTTGTTGTTCTGCGACTGAAGAGGTGATTATCTCCTCAGGTAAACTTGTGTCGCTGGTATCCGACACTCGTAGTTCTTTCCGTATACTTGCGATGTCCTCATCGATTTCGTCAATTTGAGCCTGAAGATCCTCTAAAAAAGGATAGAACAAAATGACAGGTTTCATTTAAACATTCGTATAAGTAGGAAGAAAGTGGGAAAAGCATAACTGGATGGGGTATTGGACGGGGAAAATATCTTAACATAGGAATCTTTACTATAGACACTTTACTGGCCTTTACTGGGATCACGCGGGCTACACAAAACTTTCAGAATAAGTTCCGTCCGCGAAAGGTCCGGGGTAAGTGATTGTGGTAATGTTACGTATTTTAGTTGATTCGTAACCTGTAGATAAGAACATTTTACACCAAATTTTAAGCCTTGAAAATATTACGTCACTCTGAATGAGCTATCTTTCTCTGATTTTGTTTTATTACCTAAAACAAACATAAAGCTGAATAAAGAGAGACAATTGTATTGAGTTGAATAAATCAATGCTCTTTTCTACTTGCCTAAACGACAGCAACGAGCTTTAAAGTGGCTAAATGTATATCCATCACATACCTACTAAACGTAGGAAAAATCTCGTAGTTTATACTAGCCACAACCTTAATTATTTAAGCGGACAACAAAACCGTTGAATACTATTCACAAACCCTTACCCTGGCAGGATGTTGCTTCCTTTGCCTTCTTTGATGCGCTACCTGTAGATAACTGATCCTTGCACTGTGCTTTTCTTTTCAGTGACAGTTTTTTTCTTGGGAACAGTCTTCTGCTCGAAAGCATCTGAACATGCGACACTTTTGGGCATCTTTTCTTCACGCGCTTCTTTGGGAACATCATGATTGTTATCAGGCTTTACAAGCGTCGGGCTAACAAAGTTAGGCTTCAATAGTTTAGGCATTTTAGCCCGTGCTTTACCATTGTTATCTCGCTTTGTCGCAACGGGAGGTTTAAAAGTAGCTTTCACCAACTTTGGTAAAGATTTCTTCCGAGCTAAGCTGTCTTCATCAAGGGCTACACGGACATCTGTACTTGCGGCCGACCTTTTCAGTGCAAACTCTAACTTTTTAGGTATTCGTTGGTGTTCACACTCTCCATTTTGAGCTAACACGTCAGAACTTGAGGTTCCTTCCCCATTACTCTTGGCGGCTCTCTGGATTTTCGGTTTCTTCATTGTCGAGTCTTCTTCCACAGTATTATCTTGGGAGATGTTCTTTGACTTCCTGGACTTTTTTCCTTCTTGTTTTTGTACTGGGACGCCTGACTGGCACTCGCTCGTCGTCGAAAGTTTGGAACTGTCTCCGCTACCCTTCTTTCCTTCTGAGTTTGTTTGAACCTCCTTGGCATTTTTAACTGGCTGTTTACCATCATCAGTCACGTCCTGGTCCTTATGTGTTGCTTTTGATGACCATGACTCCATAGATATCACAGCACTTGCGTTGTCTTTTTCTTACTCCTTTTGTTTAGAATCTTCCGTGAGACTGTTTGCTAAGTCGTTTGGGACACCCTTGCTCATCCTTTGTTTCTTTCCGACACTTTGTGTTTCAGTTGTACTTTGCCTCTTTTTAACAACTTTTTTTCTGTGCTTTTCTTTACGGATGAATTTTCAACACTTGTTTTTCGCGGTTTAGTGTTAGTAGCTTTACAAATACTCTTCTCGTCTGTAGGAATGGCTCCTGCAGAATCGGTTTCAACAGTTGAGACACCTGGAACTGGAGGCTTGTGTTCTTTTGTGACCACCACGGTTTCATCATCCCGTTTTTGGATTCTCTCTGTCTCATGGATAGTCTCACTAATCTCGGTACATATGCCATCATTGTTCTCAGGCAATATTTCTGCAGAAAAAGTGAAAGCAGTAAGATCATCAGTCAAGATAACATTATACACATATGCTTCTCGTGGCAATTTCCCCCCGTTTTTGTTTAGTAACAGTATCTCCTTCTCTCTACTGACACTAGTTTGAATTCGACTGTCTTGTGTCTAATCCTCGTTTCTTACTGGCTTATCAGAAAAATCTTGGTTTGAAAGTGTTTATGATAACAGAGAAAAGGGAGCAGATTCTGTGGGGAAGAGGAGGTCAGAGGAAGTCTCCGCCCCACCCTCCGCGCACGCATCGACTGCTGCTTCTCTGTGTTTAGAAGCTAGAGAAGCTGTGAACAATACGTTTAATTAGACCTGGATAAAATGCCGTAAATATGTTCAATGCTCCACTATTAGTTCGTCTAGCGAGAGAAAAACCAAAATATAGCCCCGAGAGCACCGGCCAGAGAGCAAGACGTGCGGAAAAAAAAAACATTCGCTAGCTAGTGTTAGCCAGCCACTATTTCTCCGTTTTCTGTTTTACTTGTCGCTAGATGAACTAAAAGAGAGACTGATCGTAGTGTGACAACGGCGTTTAATTGCTAACTTCAATCCGGTATTATTTGGCATCATTTTTTTTCCTTTTGATTACAAGTGATGTAAATGTCGGGTACAAGGAGAGTTGTTGTTGTAACCAACTTTTGTATACCAAGCCAGATAAGTTGTAATCAATCATTGGTTCTAATGAACAACGTAATAGACTTGATACTAAACCATTGCTGTTACTGCTGGTTATCACTGAGGCCTTTGAAGTGGTCCCCTTTGCCTGGTCTTTTTTCTTTCCAGTTTCTCTCTGAAGACTACTTGAACCACTTTCTTTAGTCGTTGCCTTGCTTTTGGCTGGTTTGTTTGTAGGCTTCTTTTTGGAAGTTTTAGGTTTGGTTGGGGTTTTTGGTTTAACTTGCTTAATATCTTCTGTGCCGTTATAACTATTTCCACTACTGCAAATTTCCTGGCTCGACGAGTCTGTAACTGAAGATATGAACCAGCATTAGATATCAAATAGAAACACTCGCTCTCTCGTTTCTCAAACTACCACTGCTATCAATACCTCTCGGGCAAGATGATACGTAAAAAAAACAACTGAATAGTTAGTCAAGATAAAGGTAGGTGTCGCCCAGCATCAGTCACGATGCTGATCACGTTTAAATGAAAACACTGATATTTTTTGCATGCACGTTCGTATTTGATCAAGCTTACTCAGCTCTTAGGCGTAACGTGTTTAAATAAAGTATTTATTGGTTGATCAATATTATCTGACTCCGTTTATTTTTTCGTCAAAATTTGTTGGAAATTGACTTTAAACACTTGCAGCACAATCAGGTGTCAGTACAAATTGAAGTCCTCCCGCATGCGCATCTTGGTAGTGTTTTATAAATGCTGACGTGAATACATATCGATTTCTGGAAGCGGGCTTAGAGAACTGGGTTAAACTGAGTTAACCATTCTTCTCACCTGAATCAATGAGTTCCTCTACTTTCAAGTTAGCTAAGCGCTCCTTCTCCTTAACCTTGTCACCAATAGTCCCTTCGTAGCGTGCTGCAAAGCCATATTCTGATAATCGAGTCTGCTGACAGAAAAGATTAAAAAGTTTGTTGTTTTGTCTGTTTGTATCTCCGGAGATCAGGAAATGACCCAATGTCCTTGAATTGAGGAGCAAATTGATGAGTACAATATATAGATTTGTAGTATTATTAGATTAGTTAGATTTATTTAATATTATTTCTCGTAAACCTAGCTCGTTAATTCAGTCTAAGACTTCCAGAGAGTTTTAATAAACTTCTTATTATTAGTAGTATGAAACGAAAGCTGTAACAAAAGGAAACTTGTGGTTCGACATCGTCTTGCCATTGAAACTAGAAGAACATGGAGGTAAAAACTGTCTAAATGAGAACAGAAAGCGATCTCTTTCCTGTCCCAAGACTGAACTGCATGTGATTAAGCCCGCTTCTGACCTGAAGAGGCAATTGCGCTGCACTCCGAGCTGCCAAAGTAGCTGAACCTGAACCTTTTACCTGAACATGGAGCTAAAAACTGTCTAAATGAGAACAGAAAGCGATCTCTTTCCTGTCCCAAGACTGAACTGCATGTGATTAAGCCCGCTTCTGACCTGAAGAGGCAATTGCGCTGCACTCCGAGCTGCCAAAGTAGCTGTTGTGAGCTGTCTCCTGTAGTTCTTTCCTCTAACGGTAATCTGAAAGGATCCAGAATAGATGAGATGCGCTGTTCGAATTTCAGTGTCTTGGAGATTGCTTAAAATTCCACACAATCAAAAATGCAAGGAAAAAAAAACGAGCTAGTGAAAAACGAGCATAAAATGCTATCTATAATCACAATCACTCTGTTTGAGAAAGTAAAAGAACTTCGTTATATTCTGTGTTCATTACAATCAATAACTTGTCCTACAAACGCCAGAGATGGTGTAGTAAAGTTAAGATCAGTTTGTGTGAAGTAAATGGCTAAGTATGGCTTTGATAAGAGTAAATTTCTGACTGAAACTAACCAAATCTTTTTACCCGAATTGTTTTGCGGTAAGATAACATCAGTAAACCAGTGTGTCCCAATATTTCTTTTACTTTGAATATCGCCATTACCGGTGAAAAGTGATCGCTGGCTGGAGCGGAAAGTCTAATCTGAATCAGTGAACGCATAAATTACAGATCAAGGTTTGACTTTAAAATAGCGTATCACGTGTCAACAAACCTTTCCCATATCGTCAGGGTTGTCATCACAAGAAAAGTTACGAATGCAGGCAGCGTTGACCCAAGCTCTCGATACTTGTTTATCGAAAAACACCACGTGGTACGAGATCTGAAATACATAAACTAGCCTCATATCGAGCACTGTGCGTCATGTGAGGGAAACTCTTATTAACACTTAGGGAAGGAAAAGTTCAGCACAGTCCAGCGACTCACAGAAAAATAAAGTATATACCTATATACATATGACGATAGCAAAGCCTGAATATCTATTCAGTGTATAACTTTATGATAGATACTACCCACTATATCAAAAAATTATTGAGGTAAAGCAAGAGATTATCATCTCTTGGGCAAAGCTAAAGAAATTGTTGCGCTACAGAGTCATTGTAAACAGGATGATATTAATTCAATCTGATTTACACACTTACAAACTACACGTTACTGTTGTTATATATTATTTTACCGGAGTAACATTATCTTCACCAGTTTCACAATAATAACCGTAATCTGGGTCGTTCTCCATCATTGCTGGCCACCTGTTGGTAGACAACGAGTGCAGCTGAATTGTCAGTGAGTCATCAGAAGTACCTCAACTGGCGGAAAGCTGACTAGCATATATGAGGAGTTACAGTAACCACAACGGCGTGAATCTCTACTAATCGAATTCAGTTTGTACGTGATACCACACCTACCCTCTGGCTAACTATGAAGTCAGCGGTCAAGCCCAAATAGATTGAAATAAGTAAGTGAGAACTTTATGTAAGTGTCAATGTAATTAGCCCATGTGGGCTAACTGGGGACACTGTATTGACTCTACCTAAAAATTTTCCTTAATAGTATTATAAGGTTCTCTTAAAAAAAAATTAAAATTGACATATTGGCAAACAATGAAAGGAAATAAAAGAGTATATGTTGTACTAGGAAACGCCTATGGAACATTCGCTATCTCGACCCGCGTCCTCCAAAAAGCCGAAGCCGGGGTTGGCCATTCCCTTTGAAATGTGCTTAAATATGTATGGCATCAAGGGCAGATCCGTCGTTCTATTCATTTAACCTTTCTTTGGCGACTTTCTTGTTTCCTCTGCCGTCGTGATTTATCATGCATATGCCACAATTTCAATTAAAGGGGTAAGATTTCCGGATGATTTTGTTTTCATATCAAGTCCATCATCCTAACCAACCCGTGTACCTCTGCATCCACACCCATGAGAAAACTAAGGAGAGATTATTTACCAGTCAGAAACGGCCTAAATAGTGTAACTAGTATCGTTCCTATACGTAACGGAAACTCACCACGGGTAGCCGACCATCTTTGCCCACACAACTGCCCCACTTGGGTAAGGTGTGTACATCACGCCTAAGTTACCTTCTTGGCTATCGAATGTCTCTTGTGAAACACTACCTGTATTGTAATCATCATCTGGACAAAATGATAACAAAGCAATAATCATTATTTGGACAGAAAAAAAAAAAAAAATCAGTGTACGGGTAACGACGAATCACATGAATAGACCCACACTCTGTGCGTGTTTATATATGGACCAGGTTTGACCCATTATTGGAATAGATGTTATGTGTATCCGCTGGTGTCAGGCTGTAGCTGGTCATATATTTTTTTTTTCGTTTTTGCTGTTTATAGTGATCATTAACATCCTAAATAACTAGGAAGAGAATTTAACCATACATTAGACATTGCCTCACTCAGTCATAATAGACCAATTTCGTTACATTAAAATTCAACCTAAAGACTTTGCGGGGTTTATTCCCCCGAGCCTCGTGCTGAGATCTGTTATGATAGGATGAATTTTAATACATCGAAATTGGTCTATTGTTTCATGGGCATTGCCTCAGTCATATTTTCTTTCTGGCTGCGGCCCAGGGTGTATCCGGCTATTGACGTTCTTTTTTTATTCTACTGGAGATTTACAGTGAGAACAGTGCCTTACTTTTGTTCATTGAACAGACCCATCTTTCAGGTAACTCCTGTGGATCGACGTCATTTCGAAGGAATCTCCATTTTCCACAACTGGGGATACTACACTGGGCCCACGTTCCTTGTTTTTCTGTGTCTTGAGCCAGACCAAACTTCTTAGAATTCTGCAATACCACCCATAAAAAATCACTCTGAGAAAGCGCAATGCGCTATTTGGCAAAGGTAGATAATTAAAGAAAATAATAATAATAATAAAAAAAAAAAAACCTGTGCGCTCAAACCTTTCTCGTTGTATCTTGTACATTGTCGGCGTCATTTCCCTTCCTGATCTTTTTAGGCTTTGCAAGCTTTCTCTTTCTCTTTGAGTTGTTCAACGTGGTTTGATTGTTCGAATTTGATTGTTGGGAATCATTTTGACTCTGAAATGGTTTAAAAGTTGACTGTGTTAAAAATTGTCCAAAACAGCAAACATCTGTCGAGGTCATCATCCAGGAAAGCAATGTTCCCTTTAACAAAGTCAGATCAAACAGCACTTCAAACTTTAGCTTTGTTCTTTTTTGACGTTTTTGTTTTTCATTTTGAGCATATTTGTGTTTGTTCGTTATGTTTTATTAAAATCATTTTGTTACATAAAAACCAACACCTAACAAAAAAAAAATGCACACACTGAAGAACTGGACGCCGTTACCTGCTGACTTGTGCCAGGATTGTTATGACTGTCTTGTGAAAAGTGATTGTCGTCAAAACTGGTTGGAACACACTGAACATTTTCCTCACTGTCGCTTTGACTCTCACATACTGACAAACAATATCCTATACGAAGAAAAATGAATTTGCATCAATTTCACAAAGGACAGGTCAGTGGAAAAAACTGGAAACTGTGAGAAATGCGGAATATCATAGCGGAAAATTCTGGCCTCGGGACTCTGTTACGAAAAAATCATGCTTATACGGTATTGGTTTTAACAGTCAAAATAATAAAAACCCAATTTCGCATGATCAGTACAAACTGTTGCGGTATTAGGACATAATTGGGTATGAAAGCTGTTATTTCGCTGATCTTGTAGGTGCCCATAATATTTATTTATTTTTTTATTATTATTCATGACTACTTAGAGTAAAACATCATTGTAAGGTATTTCCCTGTTGAATGCATGAAATGGAAAAATATGCAAGTTAAGATTGTAACACTAACCTTTGGTTAAATGTTAGAATCTGGCTTGCCCATAACATTATGGGAATAATAAAATATAATAGATAAAATATGAACGAATAATGAAATAGAGAGAAATTGCCTTTTGCTCTGTCATCATGTTCTGTGTCACTTTCTTGCATTTTCAGCGAATCTGATAGCTCAGGATAGAGGTCTGGCACCAGTTCACTATATTCGATCTCCCACACTGCTTCTGGTACAGAACTTTCTGGCACAGGGCTAACCAAGGACTTTGAGCAGGAAAGCTCTGACGAATTGCTCTCCTGTAGAAAAGGGAAAATTTATGTCACATCTATCATATAAAGGCAAATGTCCATGTCAGGTAAAAAAGGTACAGTCTGCAAACGAACCAAAGGGCCTAATCAGGCTGGCGCTTATCTCCGGCTTCTGTGTAGCATGAAGCGACTGGGAGTATTTCTACTCCCCCCTGTATGGGATGCTAACCCATCGCAGGTTTACCCCCAGCATTAAATTCGGCGGTACCCATTTATACACGTGGTTTGAGAGAGAGTAATGTGTCTTGAACAAGAACAAAACACAATTTTCCCGGCCAGGGCTCGAACTCGGACCGCTTTTGGAGGTGCCAGGTTCAAATCCTCATCCCTGCCACTAGATGGACTTGCCTTCGTTGTCCCGAATTTTGTTCTTCAACGTCTTGTAAATTGCCAACTGGTAAGCCTCCAGTCAGTTGCGATTTTTACCAAGTTTTCAGATCTATTTACAATATTCGCTTCATTCATAGTGTCCTCAATTAGCTAAGCAGTTCTAAATACCTTGCCACTCAATAATTGATTTACTTATTATTATTATTATTATTCATTTACTCGTTGCTTTAATCCCAGTTTATATAACTGTTGTTATACTTCTATATCATACCTTAGGTAATGTTTTCAACTTTTTCTTTGTTGTCAAGGTTTTCAGTTCTTTTTTAGCTTCCTTGTTTTTACGTTTTCCTGTGAGAAAGTAACATTTTGATTTTGAGGACAAATCTAGCTTACATGTTTTTCTACCTATTGAAAGTAACACAAACAGACTTCACATCCCTTCTACAGTCAAATCCATTGGTATTAAGCTTAAACTTATTTATTGCCAACCATAATTATTCAACCATCTCATATAAAAATAGCCAAAGCTCTCCCAAGATGAGCTTCAAAAACTGCCAATGAGGTTGAAACCTCGCTTAAAGACATTTCAGAGAGTCGATAGCGAGAAATTCGAGAAGCCTCGAAACTGCTGAGATACGCTTCAGGGAGGAATAATCTTATTTCAAGTAAGGCGAACCGAGGCACTTGAGTCGGTAAAAATGTGGAATTTATTTGAGTTAATTTATTTCAAGTTTCCGTAAGAGGCTATCGAAATAACTCAGTAAAGCATCTTTTTCTGATGTTGTCTCAGTAGCAATTTTTGTCTGTCTACGACCGCGCTTGAAATGAAAAAACCGGCACTTGAGACATCTTCAAATGACCTACATATAAGCTTACCTAGAAACCTTTTTGCTTTTATGGGTTTACATTATAGAAATCATAAAAATATTTGCTCTACTTCAGCGTTATTTACCTAAGATGTTATATGATCATATAGGTGAGTCCTTACCTCTTGAAATCTTCCCAAATGCTGTCAGTTCACTAACGGACGGAGAAGTGGTCGCCATTTCGCATTTCTTCATCGAATTTTCCCGCCAATTTCGTTTGGCAGCCGCGGCAATAAAGAATCACGTGATACTCTTCAAAGGCAAAACTTATTTTAAAAAGTTCTTCGATTCGAGTTGTTTTTAACTCTGAATAGTTTAAAGACGCAAAGTTCTGTCTATTTCTCGTACAAGGCTTGGCGTCCATTGTGACGGCATAAACAAAAAGCTTTCGTCATAATTAAATAGTAATTGACAAGAACGAGCGCGCGCATCCAGCCAAAATAATGTAAGTGAAAAGGTTGTAAAAGTGGTTAGTCAGAGGGGAAAACAAATGAAGAACCTTTTTTGCCCAAAATCGAGAAGGGGTAGAGTGAAGGGACAAAATATTAATCTGGGACGGTCTCGAGTGCTTATTATTTTCTGGGTAATACAGTATAAATAGGAATTGTTTGACATTCTCAAGTCGTAAAAGTTTAGGACAGAAAAAAAATCTTGAATGGCGCATGGCGTTATAAGAATTCGGGTTGAAAACTGTTCATCAGGCATAAATTCCCGCTTCTTTTGATTTAGCGTAAATTGAACTGGAGAGTCCTCGAGCGTCCTCATTGGCCCGATGAGGATGAGTGAGTGAACTCGATACATAGTACAACGTCTACCATTTATAACACGAATTAATTTTATTGACTTTATTGTCATCTACACGGCTATAAATGAGTATTTCGTTGTGTTTTAACACCAAAAATACAATTAAAAACTAGCGATACAAACCAACGTTTCTGTGTCTTCATGACGCCATTGTCAAGTTATTGGAAAATAGGAAATACATAAGGGGCGTAGCCAGGATTTTTCAAAGGGGGCTCACACTGTCAAAGTGAGGGTATTCACCAGATTATGATGTCGTTTTCACCACCTGTTGTAGGTTGTTTGCTCAAAAAAGGCTAACAAAAGGGGGGGTCACGGGCACCCCAGGACCCCCCTAGCTACGCCCCTGTACATACACCTTTAATAACTCGCAGAATTTGCATTCCTTATTTTTCATTACCTCAGTCTACAATGGCGTCATGAAGACACCCAAACGTTGTGTTTTATCGTTAGCTTTTGCTTGTTTATGCATGCTAAATAGAGATATAAAACAGACATCTTCATCAAAACTTAAAAAACCCTAAATCTATCTACGAGCGTAAAAACAAAACCCGTTTTACTAATAGGACGAAATGCCATGGATAAAAGCAATAAATGTTCACACCTTCTACAGTATATCTACAACCATGGACAAATTGCGTTGGAAAATGAGCAAAAACATGAAACCATAACCGTAATACCTTAAGAATAAGTGTCAGCACCCTCATTTCCCCTTTCAATGTTGGAAAATGGTAAAATACAAAAATTGTGTTAGATGAAAGTGTTATGTCATCATTGCACGTACAGGAGTGGGGAAGGGGTGGGGTGGGGGGGGGGGGTGCAAAATGCGTATAGAATGACGTTTTCTAATTACTGTGACCAAGGCTGTAGATACCACTCGTAAAACTGAGAGAAGTTGCCCCCAATACCGGGATGATTCCATTGTGTAACTGAACAGGCTCTTGGGCTTTCTGCTTTGAACAATAAGCCAGTCCAAAAAATATATAAACGAAAATGCGAATATAACTTCAAAAAGTCTGAAAGAGGTAAAAAATAAGTCATTGCCTTTAGACCGAATCTTTTCAATATTGGCTTTTGGGATGGACCAGATTTCGAAAATTTCATACCAATCCTCTAGAGTCGCTACAAGTGAGACGGGTTTTACTTTCTGGTTCTATTCTGTGTTGTCTAATCAGACTTAAACTATATCATGATACCCAGTATTTGCTACAGGAGGTACGTCTTACATGCCATAATGGCTCAGTTTTAATACTACCTAATTTTCCTTACTTGAATAACTATATACCTCCACTACCGTTTTGACGTTTTTCTTCGAGTTCCTACAAGCTCTACGTAATGTTACTCAGTGGGATTTCTTTTTTTCTTTTTAATTAAGCTTTTTTTTTCTTTGTCGCATTTGTTTTTTGTTTGTTTGTTTATTTGTTTTCTTTTTTGAAAGGGGCATTTAACTCAGGCTTCGGTAGAAGCACTCCCTGTTACGGGATACTATAGCCACAATCATTAATTAAATCACCAAGGGGCCTGTTTCTCGAAAGTCCCGGTAACTTAACGGACCCGTAGCCAAATTTTAAGATATAAATCTCAGGAATAGTACTGCGGGTTTTAGCTCAAAAGCCGGTCAATTCTGTTTCGTTTCCTGACATTTTTAGTGTGAATGTCAAAACTATTAATACCTAGATCTTGGATGTAAAAACAGCAAACAAAAAACAGCTTTTCGGGATCACTAGCTACCGGGACTTTCGAGAAAGGGGCCCCAGATGCTAGTCCATCACATGTCACTATCTCTAACATTTTGGTTAGTTATCCCAACCATACCCCAGTACCCATTGGCTCTCTTGGGTGGAGACAGGTACTGTGAGAGTTAAGTGCCTTACCCAGGAACACAACACAATGACCCGACCGGGCTCAAACCAAGATCTTTGGATCCAGAGTTTAAAGTACTGATCACTAAGCCATTGCGCCTCTCACTCGAAATGATTTCTGTGTAACTAACACTTTTTGAAAGCGTTCATACAACATGAAATCTGAAGTCTACTGTACTCATGCTGCTGCCTACTAATAAGTGTCTTAGGGCCTCAACACCGAGACTTTCCGCAAAAATTGCTATCGTTCAGTTGGAAGTCCTAAGACTGATCATAAAATGTTATCCGGCGACTGTATTGAACCAATCAACTATTGTGTGCAGCAAGTGTTTGACGACAAGTTTCCAAAACTTGAAAATTTAGTTATCGACAATAAAACTACTAGCGCGCTTGCATGATGCACACAACTTTCAAGCCAGTAAAGTGCATCGAACAAGAAACGTAAATTTGGTTCAACAACAGGTGATGCATGACTCCGTCCAATCAAAACATTCACCCACGACTGATTACAGCCCACCGATTTCCTTTCCATTCACACAGACAGCTGGAGTGAATGGTAGTTACCTTTTTGCTTTCACCTCTTACCTAAAATTTCTAGTTCATAAATGTAGCAAGCTGACAACTGAGACCTTTCTTTTACTGTTTTTGGTTTTAGATTTGTTTCTTTTTTGTTGTTGTTTTTTTTTTTCTGCTTTTTTCATAACTTTTCATTTTGGTTACGTTTACGGGGTAATGTTCAAATGAACCCTAAGACATCACAAACACAAATATGTACGATTATGGATAATAGCAAAAATAAATTCTTGTTTTTCGACAACTTCGACATTTGAAA
The DNA here is from genome assembly GCF_042242905.1 of Orbicella faveolata. Classification (NCBI taxonomy): domain Eukaryota; kingdom Metazoa; phylum Cnidaria; class Anthozoa; order Scleractinia; family Merulinidae; genus Orbicella; species Orbicella faveolata. The sequence goes on along the minus strand of NW_028301539.1, from coordinate 23,832,693 downwards.
TCTTTATAGTATTGATAGATTTAGAACACGGTCAACTAACAATCTGCGCTTACCTACCAAGTGTCCTATCCCTAGCTATATAGCTATCAACTAGGCTAGCAGGCTAGCAACGTTTGTCAATGGAATGTCTTTTCAAGTACTGTCGCACGTTTTTCTTCAATTTTGCTTCATTTATCGGTGTTAAATACAATACCAGAGTTGCAGTACACGACATGAATATTTTTTTCCTCTGGAAAATGCACTTATTATATAACCCGCAACTCAGTGCGCCTTTTCCCTGTGTTAGAATGAAGTTACGCAAAGAGTGGCCTTTATTAAGGATTGTCTAAAACCTAAACCAAGAGTTGTTCTCTCAGGTATATTATCTAAACTTATCATAATTGGTAAATTTCTACCTAAAACTAAGAAAACCTAGACTATGTGAAAGTTCTTAGAAACATATGAAAATAACTTCAAATACTGTAAAACACGTAACGTAAGAGTGGTGCGTTACAGTACTTTACGGTATGATACGTTACGTTACGCTATTGTATGGTACGGTACGGTACCGTATGACAGCAAAAGGTCCAGATCACAGGTATGTGATCAAGAACTCAGGATAAGACTGCCCGTTTTCAAAGATGACAAACAATGCTGGATTAGCTGTGTTATCGCAGCACGAATCGTGCAACACATTTGGCTTCGACGGATCCTTAGGTGGAGGTCGAGTCAGGGAACTGTCACCTCTAGCGTAAGAACCCACCACTACTCTAGCCAAGAACATTTGCTTACAACCTCGAGAAACACCGTGATTTGAATAACGGTGTGAATAGTTGGGTTTACAAGCAAAATAACTTCCCTTTCCATAAGATGTGCCATGTTTTCCACACATTCGCCGGTCAAACCCTTGCTGGCAGATGGCCTTGGCAGTTTCGGGGTTTGTGCCATGGAAAAGTTGCCGCTCCTCAGGTTCTTTGCCAGATTTCTTAGCCATGCGGATTTTTCTTCTGCAAATTGCAAACGAAGAAAAAAGGACAGAGAAAGCATTTTATCACACTAACTATTAATACTGTATGTTAATGCAATAATGTTGCGTTAAGTTCCGGATCGATTCCGAAAGTAACGGTTTCATTGTTGTATGTGAATCTCCTCGAAAATAGCGGCGAACCCTGCGAAAGTAGTTGCTCTGTGGAAGTAGTAGCAGGAGAAAGCTGCTAAGTCCCTTTCGAAAAGTTTCCTCGGAAGAAATACTTAACCGCCTTATGCACCTCTTTGTAAACAACTGAAAGAACATGTCCTGAAATATGAGTATTTTTTTTCTGAACATAAGCTAATATGAAAGCCTGCAAACTGACCGGCCCTTGACCGACTTACTGTACGTATGGAATCCACAAATCCGGGTTCTGCACTCGCTCGATCCTGATGATTTCGTGACTTCCATCCATGGTCTCTTGAAATGTTTTCTCAGTCTTCTTGTATTTATCAGAAATGGTTTGCAAAACCACACAGGAGTAGTCTTTGCCTTCAGGAATGGGCGTCCAATGGGTTGGTAAACTTTCTGATTCAGTGGAAGCTGAGCTTGTTGGAACGGCCATGACGGCTGCTCTCCGTCTGATTGAAAAACAAGAGATCATGATTATCATATTCTTTTGAGAAATAAACCATTTCTTATTTTGTCTGCTTATTTGTTTTCTTTTCTTGCAACCTACGCAACACTGCCGCCCTCCCTGGGAGAGTTTTAGTACCTGTTAGGGAGTTCAGGCTCAAAAGGTCCAATTCGAGAGCTTTTGCAGTACCTTTTAGGGTATTGTGCGGAAAAAACAATATGACAGGAGATATTTGATAATCAACTGTACGAGTAAAAGGTATTCGAAACAATCGTCTTTAATGCTATTAAAAATTATGCAAGTGTCAGTTAATGCGTTGTTTTAGAATTGGTACCTCTTAGGGGTGAAAAAAATTCAAGCCACGCCCACGAAAGAGGATCTTGGTATCTCTTAGGGGTTCTTTTCAAAATTTCCGTCGAGCACCCCTGTATATTTTAGATGGGACTTCCCTCGGGCACTGAATTTAATTACCTTTGAACAATGTCTTTCATGTTCTCTTTGGAAACAAACTCTGCAGGTCTTCTTCTAACGGGTCTTTTGGTTTTATGCACATTGTTCTGTTGGCGCCATTCTTTAAAGTGCAAAGTGTAGTGGTGATGGCCTGCACTAAATGCATGAGTGTCCTTTCCTGCAAATGAATTGCAGCGATGATATGTTGGATGACTGACACATTCAAGAAAGAACAAACTCATCTGGCACTCCCTTCCATATACTATCGTTAAGGTCATGTACTCGTTTACTCCTTAGTACGTAACTCATGGTGCCCTCGCTTAATTCTTACTTAACACATAGTCCATTCTGATTCTTACCTACCACATTCTTTTGTGTTTTACCTAGTAACCACAGTCCTTTTTGTTTTTGTTTCCTATTTATCAAATGGTGCCTGATACTTCTTTCTTGTAACTGATAGTCCCAGCTCTCATTTCTACCACACAGTCCCTTTTGCTTCCTAGCTGCTTTCACTGATCTTATCCACCACTTTCTTACCAGTACAGTTGTCGTACCTGCTACATAGTCTGTTTCAAAACACCGACTGCTTGTAGTGTTGACAGCATGTCCATCACCAGGAGTGTCATATGACTGCCACTTGCCAGTCTCATCTTGCCAATACCACTGCCATCTTGTGCTAAAAACATGGCCAGCTGCAGCAATTACTGATGATATGGTGGAAAGTCTTCGAACCCTTGGAAACTTAGCATTTGAAGCTGATATAGCTAGAACAAAGATGAACTGGTTAGACATCGCCTCTGAGTGGAAACTACTGTCTACAGTTTGGGAGAGCTTCTTTAAGGGGACACTGAGTTTTTATCCTGGTGGACATAACATGAACATTACATTATTGTGCAGTTCCAGGAAATATCTGTATCCACCCAAAGAAGCTCACTGGAAATTTTAATGGGGAAGGGTTTTTTCTTTCTGGAACGACACATTACTAACTTTAGACAGGATAATAATGTCTCCCAAGACCTCCAATACAATTTTATTCAAGGAACGACAGGTAGAGTTTGTGGACACCCTCCTATAGAGAGGCAGTGGCCTACAGGTTAGCTTTACTCCAAGTTAAGTGGCTCAGGTTTGAGTGATGGCCCTAGGAAAGACACTTCACTCTCACAGAGCTTCTTCTCTCCACCTGGGAGTAAAAATGGGTATTGACAAATTTACTGTTAGGGTTGGGGTAACCCTGCAACGGACTTTCATATCATACAAGGGGAGTAGATCTTCTTCTAGTCGCTTAACTTTCCCTCCCATCATGATCAGGAGGTTTTATATGGTCCTTAATAAGTATTTCCTTGGGAGGTCAATCATGATACATTTGTGCTAAGGAGGGACTTGCTTAATATGTATTCAGCTGGTCTTAAAACCACATGGATACTGGAAATAGGGCCAAGATATATAGCAGTCTCTATAATGCAACCCACTCACCCACCCTGAGTCCCCTCTTTGCTCTCAAATTTACCACGTAGCAGATACATACCAACAAGCGCTCCAGAGCCGAGTGGAACAGCAGTCATGTCTTGAAAACGGACATGGCAAAGAGAACCCTTAATTGTCACAGTTTCCGAAATGTCATTTCTGACATCACAGTAAGCACGCTCCAGTGTCATGTTCAGGTCAGTTGAAAAGCTCTCCCATTTGTCATCACCCTGTACAGCAAATTCCCACAAATAAGGTAGTTCTGTGTGACAGTGGATGCAGCTGTTACCATAGTTACATTTGCCACGTAAGTGAAATCCACAAATTTCAGTATCCTTGCCAGTGTTATTATTTGCTTGAATGGAAGGAACACCAATAGCATTTGCTGATGAAGACATTAACTGTTCTGGCCTGTCACCATCAGAACTTGTGCACACAGTTCGCTTCCTTTCTCTTGTTTGGAGACGTTCCAGGACTTTAAGTTCACTAATGTTGCCCATATCATGTTCTTTTAAAATTCTTCTATTGTGTGAATCGGAGAAATCGTGTTCTCTCTTACACTTTTCACCAAATTTGCAATCACCATTAATGAAATGCTCACACACGTGTAGGCAGTGGCACTGTTCGCCTTTTTTGCAGGTTGCTTTGCTGTAGAATTTACAGATCTCTGGTAGAGAGTGAGTGGAAACTGATCTCTGCGATGGTGGTGGCATCGGAAAGTTACCACCAGTATTGCTCACTGGGCTCTGTACCAGACTTCTTCACACAGGGGTAGCATCTCCTGCTAATCAAAAAACGAAGAGAAAGCATAGAAAGAGGTCAACAAAATGTAGAACAAATAGTTAATTAATGTTGAATTATCAATAAAATGATGTGCAAAATGAAGAGTCCCAGAAAATAATGAGGGTTGACAAATGGAAAAAAACCCTGGTGGGGGGAGGGGGGTGGGGGCTTCCATGTGTTTGGGAATGCTCAGTGGAAAATTTGAATTACACCCCTTACACAGACCAATCTGGGTGTGGGTGTGGCTTTAAAAAGCTTTATTGACCGCTAAACCATACTACTGCTTTGAAATGGACAGAGAGCCAGAGTTGATGGTGTAAACCAGAACAGTTGACCTGCACCACGTTAAAACCTCTTTTATCATTTGTTTGTTATGGAATCGCGCCCATTGAAACACGTCGGCTGAAAAAAGTGGGGTACCCGAGATGCTTTGCTCACCCATAAAGCTTTGCCGCCGTTTTCAGTTCCCTTTGACTTCAAAACCAGAACTCCCAAAAGGGAGTTAAATAATTCTCCCTCTCAGTCCATTCGAGACAATAGGAGCAATTAGTATTGTGAAAAAGTGTAAAAATGTTCTTTTCAATCATTGCTAGCTATGAACTAAGGAAACAAAGCAGGCTTATGCAAAACTATGCGAAAAATATTTCACTACAAAAGACACGACAATCGACTGCCGCGTGGAAATAAACACAAGCTGCGTGGAAATATACACGGTACTGAGAGAAGTTTAAAAAGCTGTTTTGATTTTGATGTTCAAGTAAAGAGTGAAGTGAGAGGGATGGATTTTTTCTGCAGTGGCCATCACTTAGAAAATCCCGCTGAGAAGGAAACCAGTGGTCACTTTGGTTTGCCGACACCATTTTGTCAAGTAGCTTTAAGTGCTGCGTTTGCCAGTTTTTATCACGCTGTTTGGTAAATAACTGGATCTCACAAAAGGAGTAAGGCGAAAAGGACGAGTAAATTGTAAGTTTTTTTCTCTTATTTTGTATAGACTATTTTTGAAGAAAGAAATTAGGTCCACATTTGTTTGTGCTTTCTGTTGTTTGTTAATTTGGTGATATCGTACGTGCATTTGAACTGATGGATACGTTCACCAAAAGCTCTAGACAAATTGAAAAGTTTATTTGTTTGCTCCAATTGACAATTATTATGGACTTGTTTACGCAAAGCTCTTGCGTTTGTTGAATTTAAATGATGACACCTAAGATGTATTTCTCAACAATAGTAGTTAAATCAAGATGGCCTTCCTAATTAGCACCTACTGTTATACGATGAATAGATTGAGGCTTCGCCAGCAAATTTTAGGAACAATGGTTTTGACATTGACATATACTTGGGATTTTAATGATTGACATCTGTCAGCATCTCTGCATCTAGTTGCACATGCCCTGTTAACTTTTTTGGAAGCTAATTTACATGTTCAATTGACGCGTTTCAATGGGCGCAATTCCGTAATGTCTTGTTAAGGTAATCTGCATGGTCTCTTTTATTCTTGGGAGAAGAAAATTCACAAATGGAATAAAAAGGCAGCATCATCATTGATAAAATATTTAGTCATTGATTAGTCAGTTAGGCCCACTTCATATGTCGCATTTCTGCTCTGTTGAATTCAATTCAACCAATTAAATTGGACAGAAATTTGATGTCTGAATCGGCTGCCGCATTTCTGCTGCATGTTCGAGTGGGCTTTGCACATTATCCGACAGAGATGCGACAGCCATTCAAACGTTGAATTTCTGCTGTGTCAAATCTAATTCCACATTATGTTAATGTATTGAGCATGCGTAAATTTGGTCCCACCAAAGAGAATGAAGAAACTTGGCCACTCTCGTCCCAACGCAACCTGAATATATTGCAAAACAAACTGCTGTATTGTCAGCCTTCTCCTTCTCGATCCATTGGCGGATAATTTTTCACAAAATTTAAATCCTTCGTACCTCAGTATCTCAGTCCGCCATATTGAATACTCTGCGTCTGAAACATTTTCTGCTGACTGACATACCCGACAGCATTAATTCTGAAAAAAAGTTCGAAACAAGTGTGACGTATGAAGCGACAGTCGCATTTCTGCCGCACTTAACTGAATTGAATTCAACACGGCAGAAATGCGACGTATGAACCGGGCCTTAACTAATTAACTTAATTAAAATTGTGATTTGGGAGGAAAGGGTACAAGATGAAAGAGAGAAGAGTACCAAAGCAAACAATGTTTGGCAACCCTCCCCCCCCCCTCTCCCAATGATAGTCAAAGGGTTGATCAAAAACTGGGTTATTTTCGATAGAAAATGAAACATCAAATGAATCAACATGAATAAAACATGACATTGAAATTATCATCGATTCTCACCATCAGAACTGGCACTCAAAGTCCTCTTTCTCTCTCTCCCCTTCAGGCACTGAAGCACTCTACAGACACCAATGCCATCCATATCATATTGTTTTAGAACTGTTCTATTATGCTCATCAGAAAAATCATGATCCCTCTTACATTTCGTGCCGAATTTACAATCACCATCAACAAAGTGCTCGCAGACATGCAGGTACGGGCAAAGCTGGCCTTTCTTGCACACCCCTTTATTGTAGAATTTGCAGATATCTGGTACAGACCGATTTGCTGCAGCTCGCTGGATTTCGCCTTCGTCTACGGTTATTTTCAGAATTTTCTGCAGAAGGGAGGAACTAAGAAAATCAAGACGGAAGTGCCTCACCACACGGATCGTGTGCTCGTCGCGATAATCGTGCGATCGTTTACATTTATCACCAAATTTACAGCTTTCTTTGACAAAGAAAGGGCATAAATGTAACAGATCACATCTTCTATCAGTACATCCACCGGTTTCTCCAGCTTGAGGACAAAACTGTAGAGGTACATCCAACTTCACCACTACTTTGGATTTCTTTTGTCTAGTCTGACTGAATAGTTGCGGAAACCTGTTCACGAATTCTAACGCGCCATAATCTGAGACAAACTTGCGGTTGCGTTGGGAAAGAAGTAATACTGCATGGCCCAGCCCCAGCTCCCCTCCATTTTCTAAGAGAAGCTTTACAAATTCTTCCAGTGCTGTTTTTAGTATGGCCCTCTCCATTTTAGCTTTAAGGCCTAGCTTTGCTTTATAGATTGTTTCAGAATTTAACAAAATAGAAAATACTTCCGGGATTTGAGCCTGCAAACGTCCCGTCCCGTCACGGTTGGTGAGCCATCAAAGACGTGAAAGCGCGTCATGTAACCATCGCGTTATGTCACACCACTCTGGCCATATCCCTGACACTAATGTGCACTGACCTTTGTTTCTGCACGTCTTCCATAAACTCACATTTCTTGTTCTGGACACTCACCTATCTCATGCTCTGGACATTTTTAGTACTTTTTAAATGATTTGAAGTCAATTACACAGAAATAACAATGTTGACACATTACACTGTAAAATATTCAACTCACTAGATTTTGGTTGGTCAAATCCAACAAAACTGGCAAAACACATATTGTATCACATAATTGAGGTTTATTCCCCTCATCCTATAACCTCTGACAGTAATCTGATATGGATTGTTCTACTATCTCCCAGGCCTTAAAAAAAATGAAATTTCCAAGGCAAAATCAGGAAAAAAATCATATTTACATATTTTTAATATGTTCCTAATTAGGATCTTGAAAAAAAAAAAATTAAAATTTTCCACTGGACAGAGGTAAGTGTCTCGGTTCATGTTACAAGCTATGGCCCTGTCTCCTCTAAACTTCAACTTTTACAGGTCACTCTTCCTTTTCCTCCTTTTGGCCTTCTACTGGGCTTGCTTGTTCGAGAATTTCCGAGAAAGCATCATCGAAACAGCGAATTCTTACCATGGAGTAGCCAAGGGATGAAAAAGGAAATTTTACCCGAGTTTTTCACTCAAATTTCTAAACGTTTTTCTACATATTTCAAGCTCAATTAGCACAATCACTCCGATTTGGGTATCATTGGAAAGATCTCTTCCTCCTGCAGATCTTAGGTATGAGAGGTGCCTTTTCATGTAAACGCTCGGAGAATTAGATGGCTCTGGTGATGGCCAGGCAAGGATGGCACGGGGTAATCCTTCTACAACGGCCAATTTTTCTCCACATATATACAGGCCCTTAGTTAAATTAATTCCACTCCATGATAGGTAATACAAAGTGTTCATTATCAGTAGTATTTAATATTCAAGTACAGTTTATTTATAGATGCATGGTTCAAATCCAAAAAATTCGCCGTAATATTTCCCGTTTTCTAAAAAAAACGAAAATGTGCATAATACTTTAAAGCACTGAGCTGCAAATGAATGTACCACATTTTCCTCGCTTTTAAGGGCCTCCACAGACTAAACATTTAGTTGTTGACAGGAATTTGTTATTGACAACTAAAAGTTATCTACAAGTACTTCTGTCTGATCCAAGCGTTCCACACATTGGAGTGTTGGTTGGCGATAACTAAGTCAGGCCAGCGAGAGCTTGGGAACTAATGTTCACCACACATGCTCATATAATGCAGTACACTTTAAAAATGGCGGGCGTATTTACATGTAAAAATGATTGGTTTAGTTGTCGACTACTAAACCAATCATTCCCACACACGGGAAAATCGGTCAAAAACGTAGTTCTCGATAACTATTAGTTGTCGACAACTAAGCAGTTTTCCCTTTTCGAAAAGGGAAACTGCCTAGTTGTCAACAACTCGTCTCACAAAAAGACACAACTGATATCCCACCGACATTTGACCGATACTCAATTGAGATGCGTCTGCGCAATAACAGCCGATAGTTGACCAATAGTTGGTCGGTATATCAACAGACCACTGACCGACTATTGACCAGCTAGCGACCGAGTGTTGAGCGACTCTCGACCGACTGTCGACTGACATATCAGCCAACACGAGTGATATTTGCGTGACAGTTGACTGATACATCACCGACACTTGACTGATATCCCACCGAAATTTGACCAGTACTCCATCGAGATACGTCTGCCCAATAATGAGAGATAGTCGGCCAATAGTCGGTCGCTATATCAACTGACCACTGACCGACTCTCGACCAGCTATCGACTGAGTGTTGACTGAGTGTCGACCGACTATCAAACAACTCTCGGTCGACATATCGGTCGACTATCGACCGACACTCGACCGATATACCGACCGACATAGCGGTCGAGACTACCTACAGTAAACATGATCCCTGCAGGCTACTAGGTCCTCCCCACGCAGGGAAGGATGAGTTAAAGGTTAAGTCTGCATATGAGCCAAGTGGCTAATTAAGCTGGAGCTTATCCCAGTTTCTGTACCGTGTATATCTACTCCACCCCGGATGGGATAATAGTCCATTGCATGGTTACCCCCTGCATTAAATTCGCCAGTACCCATTTATACACCTGGGTGGAGAGAGGCACTGTGAGAATAAAGTGTCTGGCCTAAGAACACAACACAATGACCCTGGCCAGGGTTCACACCTGGACTGTTCGATTTGGAGCCAAGCGCACTAACCATGAGGCCACCATGCTCCATGATTTTAAGAAGCCTACTTTTAACTTTACTCTACATGTATTAGAAAATAATGAACACAATGTCAGACTAAAACATTTATTTCAGAGAACCATATTACAATACAATTACTAGAAGTTACAACGGTAAACCTGTTTCATTTAAATCTACCCATATTAATATAGGTAAACCAGTTACATGAACTAGGAACAAATGTAAATTGAAAGTTAATTTTAATATGTTGACATTGAATTAAGCAGACACTCTTCATTAAGTCTGGTCCAAAATTAGCATCTTATATTTCCCTTAACAAAGAACTCTAATTCAGGGGGGGACCCCTATTAAGGCAGCCAGTGAACACACATGGATTTCCGGCTTATGAAAGCCGGAAATCCATATGTGTTTTCAGGCTACTATTTAGGGGATGTAGGATTGTTAAAACCTCTATAAGCACATACCAGCCTAAATTTACAGTGCAGTATTGAATTAACTGTTTAGCCATGATGGATGGAAGAGTCAATTGAAAATTGACAAGCCCATACAGAGTTTGAGAAGACAGATTACAAACAACATCAAAGTTGTTCAAGAATTGAATTCAGGATAGAGATAGCTAGGTAACAGCTAGTGCAGAAGTTTATTTCACTGTGCAACCTTAGTGAAGGTCATGTGTGTCTGCTAAATAGAGGTTTCACTGTAATATATAGATTTAGCCAAGCCTAAAAGGGGAGCTCCTGGGCAGGGTTGTTCAAAACCTGATTATGCTAAACCAGGATAAGTGAGGATTTTCATTTGAGTTTTGTAACTTTGCGGGGAGGTTTCTTGTATATTTTTAGACTGTCTGTTTTGAGTTTCAGTAATATAAAAATGCACAAAACAAAAGCAGTGAAAAGCATTTGTATAGAAGAAAAAATTTATTCTTTGGTTAACTTTTAATCCTGAGTTAGCATTAACCAGCTTCTGAACAACCCCACCCTGTTTACAACAAGTTAACCTGACATGAGCCCGAGATCCAATTGAAAACCAGCACTTAGTCAGTGGTCAACTTCAAAAAAACATGTGACCTCGACGAACTCTAAACTTGAGCCTGGGATCTCGTCACGTGATACTGGTCAGTGGATACCTTATTTTAGCAGATGTCAATTGACCAGAACATAGATGTCCAATATCAAAGAAGGATGCCATAAACTAAGGCTGCATGTCTCTGTCAACCTATTAGCTGGAGTATGGCTGCCATCTTACAGGACTCTGTCATAGTTGCCACCGTCGTACATACACGTCCATTAGCAATACTGCTAGCCATGATAACCATGAGAAAATCAACTCATGGGTTTCCTTTTCTTTCCTATATGAGTATGGGGCTTCGCTTGGCGGCCCTTTGGGCCACCAGAGCTCCGCTATTATTGTCTTAAAGATCTCACAGCAAAACGACAGAGGATATGCCTATATAGCTATCAGTTAGGTTAGCTAAACTAGCAACGTTTTAAATCAAATACGGCAAATTCTTTTCAAGTACTGTCGCACTTTTTTCTTAAATTTTGCTTAATTTGTCAGTGTTAAACATACAATGCGAAACCAGAGTTGAAGTTCACAACATGTATATCTTTTTTTCTTTTGGAATACTTAACCCGCAACTCAGTGCGCCTTTTCCCAGTGTTTATTGGAATGAAGCTACCCAAAGAGTGGCCTTTATTAACGATTGTCTAAAACCTAAACCAAGAGTTGTTCTCTCAGGTGTATTATCTATACTTGTCATAATAGACCTTTTTACTGATACGGGGGCCATCTTGAATAAATTAATTGTAAAGTTTATTATGGGATGCTGAGGGGCAAACCAAAGTCTGTGTACTCTGTTTAATCAGTATGTATGTAGCTTAGTAAGCTCTTCGACTCTTTAATAATGTCATTATTTCTGTATGGATTAGAAGTGTGGGGCTCCGCTTATCAAGGCAAATATTTAGATCGGATTGACACTTTTTTTCGGCGAGCCTATCGTTTTGGCTATACAAATAAGATCATTTTGATATCTGATGTTATAAAGAATAGGGACAGTGATCTTTTCAAAAGAATCACAAGTGACACTGGCCATGTATAATATGACTTGCTCCCACCCAAACGTAACAGAGCTCTTAGAGAAAGGGGCCATGACTTCATACTCCCTAATGTAAAAACGGAACGATTCAAACGGGCTTTTGTAAATAGATGTCTTTTTAAATTTATTTCTTAAAATCTTTCTTGTAATACATATGATAGGTTTTTTCTAGTTTAGCTTAGTTTGTTATTGATTGTAAAGCCACAGGTATGTTGTGACTGATTTCTTAATAAAGACTTCTAATAAAGACTTCTAAAGACTTCTGTGTCTTTAACCACATACTTTTCGGGAAATCTGCGATCATTATCTCATCCAAATACGGCACAATGATCACCTTTTGCCATTTTTATCTCTGCATGTACAAGCTAATACTTTCACAGAAATATTAGACAGTATAGATAGAATTAAACACCCAGACAGCCTTATGAAACTATATACTGGCTGTCCTAATTAAAGCACTTTTTTATTTATTTTAAACAAACTAGAACCCAAAGTTTTCCGGAAAGTCATTTCCACAAGGGGAAGATAACAAACAGTGATTTAAATACAACAAAAAACTACCAGCAAAGCCCCAGCAAGCCTGGCTGTAGGGGAAAACCTGGTCCAAATAGTGAACTTTACATTGTCAAAGTGGCTGTGGATCCACGAGGCGAAAATCAGTTGAAAATCAGTTGCTTATGATCTTGATGAAGATTATATGGCTAGATTTACATATTGAAGAATTAGCATTTAGCTTTGGTGCAGCATCTGTTTCCCATATTATTTCAACATGGATAGAATTTCTTAGTAGGGAACTTGAACCCCTTATTTACTGGCCCACTGTGGAAGAGACATTATCTCACAATCCAAAGTGTTTTGTTGGAAAAAGTTGAAGGTATTATAAACTGTACTGAGCAATATATAGTAAAGCACTCAAATGCAAAACTACAATATCAGACCTACAGCCAGTACAAATTAAAAGTGCAAATACTCTTGGTTGCTTGCACCAAGTCTCAGGCTCAGTAAGTTACATATCAGATGCATATGGAGGAGCAGCCTCAGATCATTTCATAACATATCTGCAAGTAATATCCTAGACAAAGGCAATGAATTTGTATCTATTTCACAAACTTAAGGACAGGTCAGTAGAAGAAAACTGGAAACTGTGAGAAATGCAGAATATTATAGCGGAAAATTATGGCCTTGTGATTGATTATATTTTCCATTACGAAAAAGCATGCTTACCGGTATATTGGTTTTAACAGTCAAAATAATAAAAACTCAATTTCGCATGATCAGTACAAACTGTTGCGGTATTAGAACATTATTGGGTATGAAAGCTGTTATTTTGCTGATCTTGTAGGTGGTCCATAATATTTATTTATTTATCTATCTATCTACTTATTTATTTATTTATTTATTTATTTATTTATTATTCATGACTACTTAGAGTTAAACATCATAATTGTACCGTCTTTCTCTGATGAATGCATGAAATGGAAAAACATGTAAGACAAGATTGTAACATTAACCTTAGGTTAAATGTTGGCATCTCGCTTGCCCATCACATTACGGGAAAAATATTTATTTGGAGAGAATAAATAGATAAAATATGAACGAATAATGAAATAGAGGGAAATTGCCTTTTGCTCTCTCATCATGTGTCTGTGTCACTTTCTTGCATTTTCAGCAAATCTGATAGCTCAGGATACAGGTCTGGCACTGGTTCACTGTATTCGATCTCCCACACTGCTTCTGGTACAGAGCTTTCTGGCACAGGACTAACAAAGGATTTTGAGCAGGAAAGCTCTGATGATTTGCTTTCCTATAGAAAAGGGAAATTATTCATGTCACATCTATCATATAACGGCAAATGTCCATGTCAGGTAAAAAGAGGTACAGTCTGCAAATGAACCAAGAGGCCTAATCAGGCTGGCGCTTATCTCCGGTTTCTGTCCAGCATGAAACGACTAGAAGTATTTCTACTCCCCCCTGTATGGGATGCAAGTCCATTGCAAGTTTACCCCTAGCATTAAACTCGCCGGTACCCATTTATACACGTGGGTTGAGAGAGTAACGTGTCTTGCACAAGAACAAAAAACAATTTTCCCGGCCAGGGTTCGAACTCGGACCGCTTTTGGAGGTGCCAGGTTCAAATCCTCCTCCCAGTGCCACTAGATGGACTTGCCTTCGTTGTCCCGAATTTTGTTCCTCAACGTCTTGTAAATTGCCAACTGGTAAGCCTCCAGCCAGTTGCGATTTTTACCAAGTTTTCAATTCTATTTACAATATTTGCTTCATTCATAGTGTCCTCAATTAGCTAAGCAGTTCTAAATACCTTGCCACTCAATAATTGATTTACTTATTATTATTATTATTATTATTATTATTCATTTACTCGTTGCTTTAATCCCAGTTTATATAACTGTTGTTATACTTCTATATTATACCTTAGGTAATGTTTTCAACTTTTTCTTTGTTGTCAAGGTTTTCAGTTCTTTTTTAGCTTCCTGGTTTTTACGTTCTCCTGTGAGAAAGTAACAGCTTGATTTTGAGGACAAATTTAGCTTACATGTGTCATCTATTGAAAGCAACACAAACGGACTCCACATCCCTTCTACAGTCAAATCCACTGGTATTAAGCTTAAACTTATTTATTGCCAACCATAATTATGCAACCATTTCACATAAACATGAGCAAAGATCTCCCAAATTAAACTAGTCGTTGACAGTGCACTAAAACCTCATTGACAGCTTAGAGACATTTCTTATTTGTAAAATTCGAGGCGCCTCGAGACTGTCGAGAAACGCTTCAGAGAAGAATAACTGTTACGGTTTGTAACTGTAAGCTTAGCAATTCTACAACGATCATAAAGTACTTTAGAGGACAAGACACACACTACAGGAAAGTCTTCCCGACGCCAAGCTTAAGGCGCGGCGTAAGTCTTCTTAGCTTACCTTGAAGCAAGGCCGCACCGAGGCACTTACGACGGTAAAAATTTGGAATTTATTCAGGCTAATTTATTTCAAGTTCCCGTATGATGCTATTAAATAAATAAATAAATAAATAAATAAATAAATAAAGCATCTTCTTCTAATATTGTCTCAGTGGCAATATTTGTCTAGCTACGACCGCGCTTGAAATGAAAAACCGGCAAGACATCTTCAAATGACCTTAGCTTAAATGTAAGTTTAAGCTTACCTAGAAACCTTTTTGCTTTTATAGGTTTACATTATAGGAATCATGAAAATATTTGCTCTACTTCAACGTTATTTACCTAAGATGTTGTTGGCGTGTTACTTGTATCTAGGCCCTCCCTGAGGGAAACTACATCCGGGCTCCCCAGATCATGCTGTTGTTGTAACACGAAGTCCTCGTGGTCAAGCTCAGGAATAAAGACTGTGTTCATTGAGCTCTCGATATTGTTTGAGTCGTCTGTACCGCCCGACATGGTGTCAGAAGTGGGATCGATCCGATAAATCGACAAGAGAAACATTCACGGAGAGTAAACGTACATTTAGCGAATTTAACGACCACAGCCGACTCGTCAAACAGCGATGGCGAACCTCAAGCGACCCGAATTGAAACTCGGGGGGAATATGTCAGAAAATTTCAAGAACTTCGAACTCAGATTCCACGACTACTGTATCCAAGCCGACTACAGAAACTTGGCGAAAAATCCCGAGACAGAGAGAGCAGATTACTACAAGAAACCGTTATTGGAAATACCACCGCTCCGATCGTCAATGCCGGACGAAGCTTTGCAGGTGATCCGTTACACAATCGAACCCCAGATAACAGCTGATGATCAGAAAAAACCATGGATCTGGATGGACAGATTACGACTTCATTACACTGGATCTATCGTAAGCTCCCTACTGGCAGACAGATTTAAATTCTGGAACACTCAACAAAGCCCACACGAATCTGTTCAAGAATGGGAAGTTAAGGTCAGACAGGCGGGCAGCCTGTGCTCGTATAATACACTGACAGACGGAATGTGCCGCGACAAATGCGTTTTTGGCTTGCACGATGGCACAATGAGAGCTGAGTTACTAAAAACGCATTTAAAGTCGGATGGAATGCCTAAGAACATGCAAGACGTCGTCGCCGAAGCCAAGGCCCTCGAGTCAGCCCAAAAAGCCAACAAACTCATTACAGACGCCGCAAAAGGAATTGAGGAACAAGTAAATTGGATAAGCCACAAACAAATGAAACTAAAGCGGGAGCCTGGAACCTGCTTTTGGTACGGAGACCGACGTGGACCCCACCCTTGGAAAACATGCCCTGCAAATGGTAAAACCTGCACTGTGTGGCATTAACGACCACTTCTCCAGAGTCTGTCTCGAGACAGGTCCCCCTCAACAAGAACAACCACGGAGAACTACCCAATGGCAAGCTCAGGGCAGGGGTCGAGGCCACAGAGCACCTCGCGGCCGGTCCCAACCAAACCCCCCTCGTGAATAAAACATACATCTGCTGCAGACGGCAAATGATCACCACCCTGTGGAATACTACACTGATGACTACGAAGAACAGTGCTACTCCCTGGAAACACGGCAAATACACAGCATCCACACAAACCACGCAAAGAAAAAGTACTTTGTTACACTGCCCATGTCTGCAACTGGGAACAAATTTACCCCAGCGACATTCCAGATAGACACCGCCGCCACCTGCAATACCTTGTCTGAAGATACTCTTCTCAGGCTCATGCCAAACATGAAGCTTAGAAAGTCACCCTACCTACTACACCCCTATGGCGACTCCCAGCCGCTGAAACCACTTGGGCAGATTGACCTTCTGTGCGAAAGAAACAAAAGATACGAATCGCTCACATTCCAGATACTTCCTAGAGATGTCATGATGAACAAACCAGCCCTTTTCTCTGGCTCCGACTGGGAGGCACTGGGGCTCATCACCATCAGGGCAAACGAAATATTTTCACTCACATCAGCAGTAAAAGACTCGTCAGGCAAGAGAGCCCCTGCCTACCCCGCCAGCTCATCACAAACCAATCCAGACCCAGGCACCCCAACAACTCAAACCAACAGCACACTAAATGGAGCAAAAGGCGGCCACCCTGACCAACCCAACAGTGCCAGCCCATACGGTGACCCAGCAACGCCCTCACCTTCTAAACCTATAATGATCCCTTCCAAAAGACGCCTGGCCCCACCCGGGAAACTCACAAAGGAAGACATACTCAAACAGTATCCTGAAAACTTTGAAGGTCTTGGCTGCCTGGGACCCCCAGTTCATTTTGAAGTAAAAGCTGACGTGTCACCAGTACAAATGTCAATACATCGAATCCCTGTGGCGAAACGCATCAAAGAAAAGGAAGCCCTTGACAGATACGCTGCAGCTGGTATCATAAAGAAAGTAGAGGAACCCACCTCGTAGTGCTCCAATGAAGTCATTAAAGAGACACCAAAGAACACAAGAATCTGCATTGACCCCAGTCAGACAGTCAATAAAGGTATTCTCAGACCAGTGTATCAAATGCCAACACTGTCTGAACAACTCCATAAACTCTGCCATGCCAAATATTTCTCACTAGTTGATGTCAGAGAAGGTTTTCTACACGTACCCCTTGATGAAGAATCGTCACTGATGACGACAATGCACACGTCCTATGGGAGATACCGATGGCTCCGCCTGCCATTTGGCATATCAAGCGCCCCTGAGGAATTTCAAAAGCGCCTCATGTCAGCTCTAGAGGGTCTTGATGGAGTATTATGCATCGCAGATGATATACTTGTCTTTGGAGACGAAACAACCTACCAAGAAGCTGAGAAAGATCATGACCGCCGTCTTGTCGCGCTTATGGAGCGCTGCTCAAAAAAGAACATAAAATTAAACCAGAGCAAACTACAGTTCAAACTAAAACAAGTCAAATTCATGGGCAATGTCATAACTGATCGAGGAATGCAAGCAGACCCAGACAAGATAGCAGCAATCTCAGAAATGGCCCCACCCCGAAACAAAGCAGGTGTTCAGCGATTCGTAGGAATGGCCAACTATCTCTCACCCTATTGTCCGAACCTCAGCACCACTATCCGACCTCTCACCCAACTCACCAAGTCAGATACCCCCTTTATGTGGGCACAAGCACAAGATGACGCATTTAACAAAGCCAAACACCTCATTTCCACTGCACCAGTGCTCCAATACTATGACCTCAGTAAACCGGTCACACTTCAAGTCGATGCAAGTGAAGAAGGCCTCGGCGGTTCTCTTCTTCAGCCCAATAGTGAAGGACGCCTCCAACCTGTAGCATACACATCAAACAGCCTCAACGCAACAGAGCAACGATACTCCCAAATCGAAAAAGAGTGCCTGGCCATTTGTAATGCATTTGGAAAATTTGACCACTGGCTCTATGGCAAATCTGACATAGAAGTTCACACCGACCACCAGCCACTTGAGACCATCTGCAAAAAGCCTCTCCATAAAGCCCCAGCACGGCTATAGAAAATGCTAATGAGACTGCAGAGATACCGCTTCACCATCAAATACAAGAAAGGAACCTCACTGTACCTGGCAGACACTCTTTCGAGAGCAGCACTGCTTACCCCAGTACATGCCAGGGTCACAGACTTTGAAGTATTCAGGACCGAACTCACAGAGGAATCCGATATCCACAACCCTCGCCTCACAGGAACCACCGAATCTCGCCTACGCGACGAGACCAAAAAGGATGAACACCTCTCCAAGTTAATGGCCACAATCGCCCAAGGCTGGCCAGATGACAGAAAGCAGCTACCACAACCACTACGAGCATACTGGACCTACAGAGACGAGCTAACCACTGACAATGGCCTCATATACAAAGGCGCACAAGTCATGATACCGCAGTCCATGCAAGCTGAAATGCTGCTGAAAATCCATGCAAACCACTTTGGTCCTGAGTCAAATGTACGCATGGCACGAGAAGTACTATTCTGGCCCGGGATGAGATAAGCAGTTTTTGATATGTGCAACAACTGCAGTACCTGCGCACAGTATGGATCAAAGTCAACAAAAGAACCTATGAGATCACTCCCGATTCCAACACTACCATGGCAGATCATCAGCCAAGACATCTTCATGCACAGAAAGAAAGCCTACCTTGTAACAGTGTGCCATTTTTCTGACTAGATCGAAGTGGATGAACTTGACGACACTTTGGCAACATCAGTCATTAACAAAACCAAAGCTCATTTTGCCAGGTTTGGCGTTCCACATATCTGCCACACAGACAACGGACCACAATTCACATGGACAGGATTACATGGACTTTGCCTCTCTGTACGGGTTCAAACATACCACTTCAAGTCCCTACCACTCCCAAGGCAACGGTCGAGCAGAGGCAGCAGTGAAAGTATCAGAGTCAATGCTAAAGAAATCAGATGACTTCCAAATCGCCTTGCTCAACTACAGAAACACACCACCAAAGGGCCACACCTACTCTCCGGCCCAACGCATGGTGAGCCGCCGGACACGCACGACGCTCCCAACACCTGACCACCTTCTCGAGCCCATGTTAATCAACCGTGACACTGTATCAGCAGAAATCAAAGCCAAACGCAAGGCCAGTAAAGCTCACTATGACAAGACAGCGGGTCCAGAGCACAACATAATCAACATTGGTGAATTTGTGTATGCACGACCACCGACAAGCAAACCAGGCAACCCATGGGCGTATGGCCGTGTCGCTGAAAAACGCCACTCAAGATCTTACACCATACAAACGCCCCACAGTACCATTCGACGAAATCGGATACACATCAGGCGTGCAGCACCTCCTCCTCCCCCAACACCACCCTGCACTCCACCTACACTCCTGCCTCGACCAGGACAGAGTCTTGCACATCACTACAATCCTCTAGGATCAGAGCTGAACATGCCCACTAATCAGCCTAAACAGCAACCACCTCCCTCGTCGGACACCAGTAACAGCGGCCCTGATCTCGACACCTCTTCCCCGCCACAACCACAAGAACTCAGCACACCAGATACCGGCCAAAGTGAGCCGCCTACCGACACACCCCTTGCTACAATCCAAGAACCGCCCAGGGATCACCAACCCGAAGTGAGAACACGCACAAGACTCATCAAACCACCAACTAGGTTCAAAGACTTTGAACTCAAGTAATGCCTGCCATTAACGTTTGCGCTGCATAACAGCACGGTTGCAGAACCTTCCATGATAACAGTCAGAACAGAATCTAATATAAGGCTAATATTGCCTACTTTATTCTGTTTTATTTATTATTACTATTTTTTTTTCAAAGAAGGGGGGATGTTGGCCTGTCACTTGTACCTAGGCCCTCCCTGAGGGAAACTACATCCGGGCTCCCCAGATCATGTTGTTGTTGTAACACGAAGTCCTCGTTGTCAAGCTCGGGAATAAAGACTGTGTTCATTGAGCTCTCGATATTGTTTGAGTCGTCTGTACCGCCCGACAATGTTATACGATCATATACAGTGAGTCCTTACCTTTTGAAATCTTCCTAAATGCTGTTAAATCACTAACGGACGGAGAAGTGGTCGCCATTTCGCATTTCATCGAATTTTTCCGCCAATTTCGTTTGACAGCCGGGGCAATCAAGAATCATTTCATTTCCTCGATTTAGCCGAAACGTATAACATTTGGGACATCTACAATTTATCTTTGCTAGCATATAAGAACACGCGCGTGCTGTCGATTTCGGCCCGATAATCCCTAGATAAGAGGAAAGCCTCAGTTCTCATATCGATCATTTCTGTGCTTGGAAAAATGCAGAGTAAAGATGCTTACCGATTGTTCGGTCTCTTTCCAAAGAATGATAACAGCAGCTCGTCAAACGTGGCCCGCATTGCAGTTGCGTTCTGTGGTGCTTCCTTCGGTCCGAGGATAATCGTTACCTGGGCAGAATTGTCTGTGACATGGAACGCGAACACAAACTTTCCTTTAATTTTATAATTTGGACAGTATTTAACTCAATTCGAGATAAATATATACCTCCTGAAAGCCCGCATTCATGGCATTGGAAAGTATTCGCGACTCTCTTTGTCCGCCATCTTGAATCTCTTGGTTTGTTGTGAAACACAACACTCCAATCAAAACACGCATTCTCACTGGTTGAAACGTGAGTTTCGTGACATCACAGATGTCCTAATTTATCGGGATATTCCGGACTGTTCGAAGGAAAAGTTGATTTTTAGAACTTCTTCGATTCGAGTTGTTTTTAACTCTGAATGGTTTAAAGATGCAAAGTTCTGTCTCTTTCTCGTACAAGGCTTGGCGTCCATTGTGACGGCATAAGCAAAAACTTTCGTCATAATTAAGTAATAATTGACGAAAAGGAGCGCGCGCATTCAGCAAAATGCAGGCGAAAAGGTTGTAAAAGGGGTTAGTCGGAGGGGGTGCAAATGAAGAACTTTTTTGCCCAAAATCGGGAAGGGGTAGGGTGAAGGGACAAAATAATCATCTGGGACGGTCTCAAGTGCTTATTATTTTCTGGGTAATTCAGTATAGAAAGGAATTGCTTGACATTCTTAAGTCGTAAAGGTTTTGGACAGTAAAAAATCTTGAACAACCAGGCGCAGGTGGGGAGCAGGGAGCAGGGTTAGCGCAGTGGTGAGAGCGCTCGCCTCCCACCATTGTGTCCCGGGTTCGATTCCTGGACCCGGCGTCATATGTGGGTTGAGTTTGTTGTTGGTTCTCTTCCTTGCTCCGAGA
Source organism: Orbicella faveolata (assembly GCF_042242905.1). NCBI lineage: Eukaryota > Metazoa > Cnidaria > Anthozoa > Scleractinia > Merulinidae > Orbicella > Orbicella faveolata. Next base: position 23,811,143 of record NW_028301539.1, on the reverse strand, counting down.
GGTTTTTCTCCGGGTACTCTGGTTTTCCCCTCTCCTCAAAAAAACAACATTTCTAAATTCCAATTCGATTTGGATTATTGTCAGGCACTTTATCATGAGCCTCTGGCTCGGGTGATCGCGCGAGCACTCCCTGTGTTTGACATTAAATTTGCATTTACATTTACATTTACATAAGAATCCTGGTTGGAATTTGTTTCAGGTCTAAATTCCCTTCCTTTAATTTAGTGTAAATTGAACTCGATATATAGTACAGCGTTTACCATTTATAACACGAATTAATTTTATTGACTTTATTGTCATCTACATTACAAATGAGTATTTCGTTGTGTTTTAACACCAAAAATGCAACTAAAAACTGGCGATACAAACCAACGTTCCGGTATCTTCATGACACCATTGTCAAGTTATTGGAAAATAAGGAATACATACACCCTTATTAATTCGCAGAATTTGCATTTCTTATTTTTCATTACCTCGACAATGGCGTCATGAAGACACCGAAACGTTGTGTTTTATCGTTAGTTTTTGCTTGTTTATGCATGCTAAATAATCGTTGTTAAAAATTACACTAAAAAATAACTGAGAAGAGAGAACAACATTTGAATCCCTCACATTCAGACGAGATATAAAACAGACATCTTCATCAAAACTTGAAAAACACTAAATCTATCTACGAGCGTAAAAACAAAACCCGTTTTACTAATAGGACGAAATGCCATGGAAAATAGAACTAAATCTTCACTACTTCTACAGTATACCCACAACCATGGACAAATTGTGTTGGAAAATATGCAAAAACATGAAATCATAACCGTAATACCTTCAGAATAAGTGTCAGCACCCTCATTTCCCCTTTCAATGTTGGAAAATGGTAAAATGCAAGTTTGTGTCAAATGAAAGTGCTTTGTCATCGTTGTACAGGAGTGGCGTACGGCAAAATGCATATAGAATGACGTTTTCCAACCCTTGTGACCAAAGTTGTAGATACCCGTCTCGTAATAAAGACGATGTCCCTAATACCGGGTTGATTCCATTGTGTAACTTAACTCTTGGGCTTTCTGCTTTGAACAATAAGCCAGTCGAAAAAAAAAAAAAAGTATAAACGAAAATGCGAATATAACTTCAAAAAGTCTGAAAGAGGTAAAAAATAATTCATTGTCTTTAGACCGAGTCTTTTCAACATTGGCCTTTGATGGTCCGGACTTCGAAAATTTCACACCAATCCTGGCTCTAGACTCGCTACAAGTGAGACGGGTTTTACTTTCTGGTTCTCTTCTGTGTTATCTAATCAGACTTTAACTATATCATGATACCGAGTATTTGCTACAGAAGGTACGTCTTACATGCCATAATGGCTCAGTTTTAATACTATCTAATTTTCCTTTTCCTTCCTTGAATAACTATAAATACCTCCACTACCGTTTTGACGTTTTTCTTCGAGTTCCTACAAGCTCTAAGTAATGTTACTCAGTGGGATTTCTTTTTTTTTTTTCTATTGAAGCTTTTTTTTTTCTTTGTCTCATTTGTTTTTTGTTTATTTGTTTTCTTTTCTGATGAAAGGGGCATTTAACTCCGGCTTCGGTAGAAGCACTCGCTGTTACAGGATACTATAGCCACAATCATTAATTAAATTACCAAGGGGCTCGTTTCTCGAAAGGCTCGGTAACTTAACGGATCCGTAGCCGAATTTTAAGATATAAATCTCAGGAATAGTACTGCGGGTTTTAGCTCAAAAACCAGTCAATTCTGTTTCGTTTCCTGACATTTTTGTTGTGTGAATGTCAAAACTATTAATACCTAGATCTTGGATGTAGAAACGGCAAACAACAAAAAGCTTTTCGGGACCGGTAGCTACCGGGACTTTCGAGAAAGGGGCCCCAGATGGCCATCCCATGTCACTACCTCTAACATTTTGGTTAGTTATCCCAACCATACCCCAGTACCCATTGGCTCTCTTGGGTGGAGACAGGCACTGTGAGAGTTACGTGCCTTGCCCAGGAACACAACACAATGACCCGACCGGGCTCAAAGCAAGATCTTTGGATCCAGAGTTTAAAGTACTGATCACTAAGCCATTGCACCTCTCACTCGACATGATTGCTGTGTAACTAACACTTTTTGAAAGCGTTCATACAACATGAAATCTGAAGTCTACTGTACTGCATGCTGCTGCCTACCAATAAGTTTCTTAGGGCCAAAATACCGAGACTTTCCGCAAAAATTGCTGTCGTTCAGTTGGAAGTCCTAAGACTGATCATAAAATGTTATCCGGCGACTGTATTAAACCAATCAACTATTGTGTGCAGCAAGTGTTTGACGACAAGGTTCCAAAACTTGAAAATTTAGTTATCGACAATAAAACTACTAGCGCGCTTGCATGATGCACACAACTTTCAAGCCAGTAAAGTGCATCGAACAAGAAACGTAAATTTGGTTCAACAACAGGTGATGTATGACTCCGTCCAATCAAAACATTCACCCACGACTGATTACAGCCCGCCGGTTTCCTTTCCATTCACACAGACAACTGGAGTGAATGGTAGTTACCTTTTTGCTTTCACCTCTTACCTAAAATTTCTAGTTCATAAATGCAGCAAGCTGACAACTGAGACCTTTCTTTTACTGTTTTTGGTTTTAGATTTGTTTCTTTTTTGTTGTTTTTTTTTTCTGCTTTTTTCATAACTTTTCATTTTGGTTACGTTTACGGGGTAATGTTCAAATGAACCCTAAGACATCACAAACACAAGTATGTACGATTATGGATAATAGCAAAAATAAATTCTTGTTTTTCGACAACTTCGACATTTGAAATCTTTATAGTATTGATAGATTTAGAAAACGGTCAACTAACAATCTGCGCTTACCTACCAAGTGTCCTATCCCTAGCTATATAGCTATCAAATAGGCTAGCAGGCTAGCAACGTTTGTCAATCGAATGTCTTTTCAAGTACTGTCGCACGTTTTTCTTCAATTTTGCTTCATTTATCGGTGTTAAATACAATACCAGAGTTGCAGTACACGACATGAATATTTTTTTCCTCTGGAAAATGCACTTATTATATAACCCGCAACTCAGTGCGCCTTTTCCCTGTGTTAGAATGAAGTTACGCAATGAGTGGCCTTTATTAAGGATTGTCTAAAACCTAAACCAAGAGTTGTTCTCTCGGGTACATTATCTAAAGTTATCATAATTGGTAAATTTCTACCTAAAACTAAGAAAACCTAGACTATGTGAAAGTTCTTAGAAACATATGAAAATAACTTCAAATATTGTAAAACACGTAACGTAACAGTGGTGCGTTACAGTACTTTACGGTATGATACGTTACGTTACGCTATTGCGGTACGGTACGGTACGGTACCGTATGACAGCAAAAGGTCCAGATCACAGGTATGTGATCAAGAACTCAGGATAAGACTGCCCGTTTTCAAAGATGACAAACAATGCTGGATTAGCTGTGTTATCGCAGCACGAATCGTACAACACATTTGGCTTCGACGGATCCTTAGGTGGAGGTCGAGTCAGGTACTGTCACCTCTAGCGTAAGAACCCACCACTACTCTAGCCAAGAACATTTGCTTACAACCTCGAGAAACACCGTGATTTGAATAACGGTGTGAATAGTTGGCTTTACAAGCAAAATAACTTCCCTTTCCATAAGATGTGCCATGTTTTCCACACATTCGCCGGTCAAACCCTTGCTGGCAGATGGCCTTGGCAGTTTCGGGGTTTGTGCCATGGAAAAGTTGCCGCTCCTCAGGTTCTTTGCCAGATTTCTTAGCCATGCGGATTTTTCTTCTGCAAATTGCAAACGAAGAAAAAAGGACAGAGAAAGCATTTTATCACACTAACTATTAATACTGTATGTTAATGCAATAATGTTGCGTTAAGTTTCGGATCGATTCCGAAAGTAACGGTTTCATTGTTGTATGTGAATCTCCTCGAAAATAGCGGCGAACCCTGCGAAAGTAGTTGCTCTGTGGAAGTAGTAGCAGGAGAAGGCTGCTAAGTCCCTTTGGAAAAGTTTCCTCGGAAGAAATACTTAACCGCCTTATGCACCTCTCTGTAAACAACTGAAAGAACATGTCCTGAAATATGAGTATTTTTTTTCTGAACATAAGCTAATATGAAAGCCTGCAAACTGACCGGCCCTTGACCGACTTACTGTATGTATGGAATCCACAAATCCGGGTTCTGCACTCGCTCGATCCCGATGATTTCGTGACTTCCATCCATGGTCTCTTGAAATGTTTTCTCAGTCTTCTTGTATTTATCAGAAATGGTTTGCAAAACCACACAGGAGTAGTCTTTGCCTTCAGGAATGGGCGTCCAATGGATTGGTAAACTTTCTGATTCAGTGGAAGCTGAGCTTGTTGGAACGGCCATGACGGCTGCTCTCCGTCTGATTGAAAAACAAGAGATCATGATTATCATATTCTTTTGAGAAATAAACCATTTCTTATTTTGTCTGCTTATTTGTTTTCTTTTTTTGCAACCTACGCAACACTGCCGCCCTCCCTGGGAGAGTTTTAGTACCTCTTAGGGTGTTCAGGCTCAAAAGGTCCAATTCGAGGGCTTTGCAGTACCTTTTAGGGTATTGAGCGGAAAAAAAATATGACAGAAGATATTTGATAATCAACTGTACGAGTAAAAGGTATTCGAAACAATCGTCTTAAATGCTATTAAAAATTATGCAAGTGTCAGTTAATGCGTTGTTTTAGAATTGGTACCTCTTAGGGGTGAAAAAAATTCAAGCCACGCCCACAAAAGAGGATCTTGGTACCTCTTAGGGGTTCTTTTCAAAATTACCGTTGAGCACCCCTGTATTTTTTAAATGGGACTTCCCTCGGGCACTTCCACTTTTTCCAAGTTACTGATTATTTTGAATTCTTTATTTACCTTTGAACAATGTCTTTCATGTTCTCTTTGGAAACAAACTCCCAGGTCTTCTTCTAACAAGTCTTTTGGTTTTATGCACATCGTTCTGTTGGCACCATTCTTTAAAGTGCAAAGTGTAGCGGTGATGGCCTGCACTAAATGCATGATTGTCCTTTCCTGCAAACGAATTGCAGCAATATGTTAGATAACTGACACATTCAAGCATGAACAAACTCATCTGGCACTCCCTTCCATATTGTATCTTTCAGGTCATTTCTTCACCCCTTAGTACATAACTCATGGTGTCCTCGCTTAATTCTTAATAGTCCATTTGCTTCCTAGCTGCTTTCACTGATCTTATCAACCACTTCCTTACCAGTACAGTTATCGTACCTGCTACATAGTCTCTTTCAAAACACTGACTGCTTGTAGGGTTGACAGCATGTTCATCACCAGGAGCGTCATATGACTGCCACTTGCCATTCTCATCTTTCCAATACCACTGCCATCTTGTGCTAAAAACATGGCCAGCTGCAGCAATTACTGAGGATATGGTGGACAGTCTTCGAACCTTTGGAAACTTAGCATTTGAAGCTGATATATCTAGAACAAAGATGAACTGGTTAGACATCGGCTCTGGTGTAAACTACTGTCTACAGTTTGGGAGACCTTCTTTAAGGGGACACATGAACACTACATTATTGTGCAGTTCCAGGAAATATCTGTATCCACCCCCAGGAAGCTCACTGGAAATTTTAATGGAGAGTGTTTTTTTCTTTCTGGAATGACCCATTACTTGCTAGACAGGATAATAATGTGTCCCAGGTCCTTCAATACAATTTTTATTTAAGGAATGACAGGTAGAGTTTGTGGACACCCTCCTATGGAGAGGCAGTGGCCTACAGGTTAGCGTTACTCCAAATTAAGTGGCCCAGGTTTGAGTGATGGCCCTGGGAAAGACACTTCACTCTCACAGAGCTTCTTCTCTCCATCTGGGAGTAAAAATCATGGGTATTGGCAAATTTACTGCTAGGGTTGGTGTAGCCCTGCAATGGATTTTCACATCACACACAGGGAATAGAACTCCTTTTACCGGTAGTCACTTAACGTTCCCTCCAATCACAATCAGGAGGTAGGTTTTAGTAGAACTTCTTCTAGTCACTTAACTTTCCCTCCCATTAGGAGGTAGGTTTTATATGATCCCTAATAAGCATTTCCTTGGAAGGTCAGTCATGATACATTTCTGCTGAGGAGGGACTTGCTTAATATGTATTCAGCTGGTCTTAAAACCACATGGATACTGGAAATAGAGTTAAGATATATATATAGACCCTTTTCATAAATGGCTGCCAATTATAAATTCTTTTGTAAGTATTAAAATTAGCCTGACTAACCTTGTTTTTGATTTGTGAATTCAAAAGAATTTTTACTCCCGAACGAGTTTAGTGAGGTTAATTTAAATGAATACAAAACAATTTTAAATTGGCAGCCATTTATGAAAAGGGTCTATAGCAGTCTCACTGGCAGTCTCTATGATGCAACCCATTCACCCACTCTGAATCCCCTGTTTGCTTTCAAATTTACCATGTAGCAGATACATACCAACAAGTGCTCCAGAGCCAAGTGGAACAGCAGTCATGTCTTGAAAACGGGCAAGACAAACAGAACCCTCAATCATCACAGTTTCTGAGATGTCATTTTTGACATCACAGTAAGCACGCTCCAGTATCATGTTGAGGTCACTTGAAAAGCTCTCCCATTTGTCATCACCCTGTACAGCAAATTCCCACAAATAAGGTAGCTCTGTATGACGGTGGATGCAGCTGTTACCATAGTTACATTTGCCACGTAAGTTAAATCCACAAATTTCAGTATCCTTGTCAGTGTTATTATTTGCTTGAATGGAAGGAACACCAATAGCGTTTGCTGATGAAGACATTAACTGTTCTGGCCTGTCACCATCAGAACTTGTGCTCACAGTTCGCTTCCTTTCTCTTGTCCGGAGACGTTACAGGACTTTAAGTTCACTAATGTTACCCATATCATGTTCTTTTAAAATTCTTCTATTGTGTGAATCCGAGAAATCGTGTTCTCTCTTACACTTTTCACCAAATTTGCAATCACCAGTAATGAAATGCTCACACACGTATAGGCAGTGGCACTGTTCACCTTTTTTGCAGGTTGCTTTGCTGTAGAATTTACAGATCTCTGGTAGAGAGTGAGTGGAACCTGATCTCTGTATCGATGGTGGTGGCATCGGAAAGTTACCACCAGTATTCCTCACTGGGCTTTGTACCAGACTTCTTCGCACAGGGGTAGTATCTTCTGCTAATCAAAAAATGAAGACAAAACATAGAAAGAGGTCAACAAAATGCAGAATAAATATTTAATTAATTTTGAATTATCAATAAAATAATTTACAATTGAGGAGTCCCAGAAAATAATGAGGGGTGACAGATGGAAAAACCCTGGTGGGGGGAGGGGAGGGGGCTGTCATGTGTTCAGGGATGCTCACTGGAAAATTGGAATATTTATACCCCTTACACAGACCAATCTGGGTGTGGCTTACGCTTTATTTGACCCCTAAACTATACTACTACTTTGAAATGGACGGAGAGCCAGAGTTGACGGTGTAAACCAGAACAGCTGACCTGCACTACTTTAAAACCTCTTTTGTCATTTGTTCTTGTTGTGGTAATCTGCACAGTCTCTTTTAATCTTGTGGCTAGGGACATTGTTTGCATTCTTTATCAGTTGTTTTTTGGCCAATTGTAATGAACCTTGGAAATGGTAAAAGTAATCCTTCTGTGAAAGGAGGCCACAGGCAGCATTTTCCAGGACAAGACAATAATTAAAAATAATTGGTAAGGGTATCATGAGGTCGGGGAGGGGGGGTAGAACTGAAATGGGTGGGATGGAATGGGAAGGCTAGCTATTGGCAGTTGGAGAAGAAAATCCCCAAACGGAATAAAAAGGTAGCATTTTCATTGATTAAATATTTAGTCATTGATTAGTCAGTTAATTAATTATCTTAATTAAAATTGTGATTTGGTGGGTACAGGATGAGAGAGAGAAGAGTACCAAGCAGCAATGTTTGCCAACTGCCCCCAACCCAATGATAGTCAAAGGGTCGATCAAAAACTGAGCTACTTGCGATAGAAAATGAAACATCAAATGAATCAACATGAATAAAACATGCCATTGAAATTATTATCGATTCTCACCATCAGAACTAGCACTCAAAGTCCTCTTCCTCTCTCTCCCCTTCAGGCACTGAAGCACTCTACGGACACCAATGCCGTCCATATCATATTCTTCTAGAACTGTTCTATTATGATCATCAAAAAAATCATGAGCCCTCTTACATTTCGCGCCGAATTTACAATCACCGTAAACAAAGTGCTGGCAGACATGCAGGCACGGGCAAAGCTGGCCTTTCTTGCACACCCCTTTATTGTAGAATTTGCAGATATCTGGTACGGACCGATTTGCTGCAGCTCGCTGGATTTCGCCTTCGTCTACGATTATTTTCAGAATTTTCTGCAGAAGGGAGGAACTAAGAAAATCAAGACGGAAGTGCCTCACCACACGGATCGTGTGCTCGTCGCGATAATCGTGCGATCGTTTACATTTATCACCAAATTTACAGCTTTCTTTGACAAAGAAAGGGCATAAATGTAACTGATCACATCTTCTATCAGTACATCCACCGGTTTCTCCAGCTTGAGGACAAAACTGTAGAGGTACATCCAACTTCACCATTACTTTCGATTTCCTTTGTCTGGTCTGGCTGACCGTGAATAGTCGCGGAAACCTTTTCACAAACTCTAACGCGCCAAAATCTGAAACAACTCCAGCTCCAGCTCCCCTCCATTTTCTAAGAGAAGCTTCACAAATTCTTCCAGTGCTGTTTTTGGCGTGCCCGCCTCCATTTCAGTTCTAAGGCTTAGCTTTGCTTTATAGATTGTTTCAGAATTTAACATAATAGAAGCTAATAGAAAATACTTCCGGGATTTGAGCCAGCAAGCGTCCCGTCCCGTCACGGTTGGGGAGCCATGAAAGACATGAAAACGCGTCATGTAACCATCACGCTATGTCACACCATTTTAGAGCCGTCGACAAAAGCAGGATCGGACCGGATCACGGATCGGATCACGGACCAGATAACGGATCGGATCACGGATCGGATCAAAGAAAAAAATTTCAAAATTCAAAATTCAAGATTTAAAATTCAAAATTTTCTTCAGCAAATTACACGAGAATGACTACTGTGAGCATAACGTTTTATTTAATTGTTATTCAGTTTGATATTCCTTTATTCTTTTATAATATCAAGCCAACTGGGAGCTGGTCACAGATGAATTTTTTTCAGGCTGTTGGGTTTTGATTGTGATGATCAATCATGTCTTCATCTCTTTTTCCGCAGTTCAACTATATGATATTTCGTATATTCACTTGCACTCTTCACCATCTACGGGTATATTACGAACTCACAATGTGACCAGCTCCCAGTTGGCTTGATAGCTTAGTTGGTAGAGCGCTGCACCGGAATCGCAGAGGTCATGGGTTCGAGTCCCGTTCGGGCCTGAATTTTTTTTTCAGCCTTTAATTTCACAACTGCTCAAGTTGTGTGTATAATTGCGATGATCAATCATGTCTTCAGATCTTTCTCCGCAGTTCAGATGAATGATATTTCGTATATTTACTTGCATCAAAGGTAAACTGTCATAAAACGAGTCAGCATGGTAATAATACGACGAACGTATGAATCGAAGCACAAAAACTAAAAACCAAAAAAATATTAAACACCTGATGATTTCAAACAATTTCCGTTTTTGAGACAAGTCTATACTTTTACAAGATGTGAGTTTGGAATACGACATTTCGCACTGGAATAAAACGAAACAAACCATTTGTATTTCAAGGAAATATAGCTGTTTTACAAAAAATTATAATAATAACATCGATAGTGTCAACGATAACGCAACCCGAGAATAAACAACATTTTAGGAGTTACGTCACGATTTTTAGAGTCATTTTTAGGGTCGTAAAGAGTTGCCTTTAAATAGAATAAAACCTTAAAATGATCGTGTTCTAGGATAGAAAACACTTAAGAGGCATGAACAAATCAAAACGGAATGAGGATCGCTAAAGATTAACGAGGACTGCAAATGACGAACTTGAAAAACTAGGCTAGTTTTTTTCAAGATGCGCAAATCGCGACGTAGCTCCTTTAAAGCAAGTCATGTCCTTAAGCTTTCGTACGTAAGTTTTCTCATTAACTGTAACGCCAACTGTAACGCTCACATCTGACACGAAAATGTAGCCGAGAATTAGGTACTGATACTAACAACAATTTCAAGAACGAGAATGGGAGGTTTACGCAAGCTTCAAGCCAACTAACGTTCAAATATAACTACATCTGCCTGTTCATTACAATTTAAATTCGTCGTAAATTAGGCGCTTATGTGGCTTTTTAAATGACCTCTTGTCGTTCTCTGTAATAAACATGTCATTGCGTCAAATTGGGGATTCTTATTTTCATTTAACATATTTTAGTTTTCCACTTTTATTTTTTATTTATTATTATTATTATTTTTTTTTCTTTAAAACTTTATTTTTTTTTCTGTGATCCGATCCGTAATCCGGTCCGTGATCCGATACGTGATCCGGTCCGGTCCGATCCAGATTTTGTCGACGCCGCCATTTTAGCCCTATCCCTTCTCCTGCGAAGGGGCTCCCAGTGAGCCCTGTCCCGCTCCGATCGCTTCGCTGATCTTCGTTCTCATGATTCTTCTGTTTCGCGCTCGCCGGAATTTTTTTCCGTCCTCGCCAGGAGCCTGTCCGCAGGCTAGCCATATCCCTGGCGCTAAGCTTCTCTTGATAAGAAATAACACGCAAACTGCGGTGATAAACATGGCAATAAAACGCATGTTAAAAAACAAAGTTCATTTACTTGACGATTCGTATGTTTTTCGTATGTTTTGACGTTTTCGTAAGCTTCTCTTACGTATGCACTGACCTTTGCTTCTGCACGTCTTCCATAAACTCACAGCTCTTGTTCCGGACACTCACCTATCTCATGCTCTGGACATTTTTAGTACTTTTTAAATGATTTGAAGTCAATTACACAGAAATAACAACGTAAACGCTTAAATTACACCGTAAAATATCCAACTCACAAGATTTTGGTCGGTGAAATGAAACGAAACTGACAAAACACATATACTGTATCACATGATTGAGGTTTATTCCCCCTCACCCTATAACCTCTGACAGTAATCTGATATGATTTGTTCTACTGTGTCTCAGGGCCTGAACAAAATGAAAATTTCCAAGGCAAAATCAGGAAAAAAAATTCATAATATGCTTCTAATTAGGATATTGAAAAAAAAAAAAAAATTCAAAATTTTCCACTGGACAGAGGCAATCGTCTCGGTTCATGTTACAAGCTATGGCCCAGTCTCCTGTTAAATTAAACTTTCACAAGGCAGAGAGATTGGACTGCATCGAAGAAAAGGCTGCTTCTTCAAGTTTTGCAAATTCAAAATGGTTGCTATATACAATCAATTGCTCACTGGCACCCAATAAAACACCTTGCATACACTGCAGGCTGACTGAGATGGGTCCTTCCCGAGCAGGGAGGGATGGGGAAAAGGTAAAAGGTAAAAGGTAAAAGGTAAAAGGTAAAGTCTGTATATGAGCCAAGTGGCTCATCAGGCCGGAGCTTATCCCGGTTTCTGTACCATGAAGTAGTATTTCTACTCCACCCTGGATGGGATGTTAGACCATTGCATGGTTACTCCTTGCATTAAATTCATCAGTACCCATTTATTCACCTGGGTGGAGAGAAGCACTGTGAGAGTAAAGTGTCTGGCCCAAGAACACAACACAATGACCCTGGCCAGGATTCGAACCACAACCGCTCGATTTGGAGCCAAGCGAACTAACCATGAGGCCACCGTGCCTCCACAATTTTAAGAAGCCTACTTTTAAGGTAATTCAAACCTTCGCGGGTGTCCTCCAGAAAAAAATTCGTACGCGCGCTGTTTTGAATGAAACCCCCACAAACTATATATCAATAGAAAGGTTATAAAATGTAAAATTCGATAAAATTATATTCTTTTTTTCCGACTGTTTTCCTAAGGCGGCAGAAGCCTTTAACGCTAAAACGACCGACTGAAATTCCAGCGAATTAATCGGGTATCAAATGCGATCGTTGATGCAAAATAACTGTGCAGTGTTAATCACAAAGCATCAATCTGTTAAGGTTACAGTATACCTTCAGGGGTGTCTCGCGCGCAAGCGATGTAGCGCGTGTAGTTTAAGCTGTAGATACCTAAACCCGGATATCAAATTAAAGCTTATGGAGCTGGCTATCAAACTATACCAAGAATTTTGAAAGAAAATGAATTGTCGAATTTTTCACGACCACTAAATGCGAGCGCCCGAATCACCTTTCGAAAGCTACAAGTCAAAGCGAATTTCGTTTTTCGCCAATTTAATTTTTTTCCTCGGTTTCAGGGCCCAAAGCGCTTGAAAAACGTGTCTGCGTTTTGGCATATTCAATTGCAGTAAAAAGTTACAGAACATTTTCGAAATAGGATTTAAAAAATGTGGAGTGATTGTACAAAAATCGCTCTCGAAGAAAAAGTATTTCGAAATTAACAATTCCCAGACACGCTTTTGTAGTTTATATGTTAAACTAGCCACTGTCCAAATTTAAGAGCAATTGAACAAATTCCCTTTGAGTTATAACTCTTTAAAGTGTCTGCTTCAAGTGAAAAAATTTATTCGAGAAAACAGCGCTAAGAAAAATTTTCTGCTTCGCAAACAAACTCCGCCCACAAACGCCTTCAACTGGGTTCTCAGATAACTAAGCCAATCAGGGCAGGGAAAGTTTACTACCGTTAACCTCCTGGTGAAATTTACGCGCGAATCTCTAAAAAACTCTTGTGTTTCGCAATGCGCTCAAGGAACCGAAGGCAGAGAGATAATTTTTCTGTAGCTCAGTTTTTCTTGAAGCTGGTCTGGCAAAATGGGGAAGACTGAAAACGGATACGAACGCTAGAGTGGCTGAGCGAAGGAAACAAACACAAGAAAGCGCGGAGAGCAACTGTGTGTGGGCAACTGTGCATGGATAATATTTCAAATGGTCTCAATGAGTCCGACGATTCGTCGATATCGGACTCATCAGGAGAGTCTCTGTCAGCATCCCTGTTATTGCTGTCAAGTTCCGAAATTTTTACAGAACCTTTCTTTTCTCTTACCACGAATATTTGCCCGCCTTATACGATAACTATAGCTTCATCCGCGTGGCGAACTTTCGCTTCTTCACTCGTTGATGTATTTTCATTCGTTCTTCGCTGTTTTCGCTTTTTCGAACTGGTCCACGGTTTAAACGTGGTCTGTGTTTACTTATAACATAATAGAGACACGCCTAATACCAAAAATGCTGGGTAGTCAGAACAACAATGCTGATCAACTGAGCAGTCAATTCGTGACATCCATATAGGTAATTCCCGCGAAAATCGTCTCGGCTGATTGCATACGCGCCATAGGGCTGTCAATCAAGAGGTAAACTTTTACTTCCGGTGAAAACGTAAAACCGCCATTTCTCCGCCAATATTTAGCCTTTTTCAATTTTTTTTCCAGAAATTAGAGATTATTCTTCGACCACTATTTTGACTCAAAAATCCAAATTTGAAGAAAATTGCCGACCCGAAGGTATACTGTAACCTTAAAGCGTGTCAGCATTTTCTTTCATTTCTATTGGTTATCTTTTTATAGATCTGTCAAGTTCCACTATCGAAAAATTCGCGTAACGTGTTGCGTTAGGCCCAGTTCAGGCGTCGTGCTTCTGCCGTGCCGAACATAATTGCGATTTGGTTCGACTATGGCACGGCAGAAAAACAACTCTGATTTAGACGTCGTGCCAGAGTCGAACCAAATTCAGAATTTACTGATGCCTCGTAACAATTCTCCTCCTAGCTCCCCGTGGGAACGCAATCCCGCCAAAATATATTGACATAATTTATGAATTTTGTTTGGCGCGACAGAAGTAAGACGTTTGAATCGCTACCGTACCATAGTCGTGTAGCACGGCAGAGCTTGTCGAACTTAATTGTTTGCCGATCTTAATTCAAAAGTTTGATTGAGACGCCGTACTTCTGCCGTACTTTTGTCGAACTTAATTCCTAAATTTAGTTGGGCAGGCAGAAGCGCGACGTCTAAACTGGGCCTTAGAGACCGCCACGAGAAAAGTCTCTGAGATAAAAGAATTCGCCGACATGTTTTTGTTCCTTATCTATCAGTGAATGTTCTGGCCAAATTTAGAGGAAAACCGTCTATTCTACATACCCTATTAATTCATTTAAAGAGGAGGGATTCTCTCCAAAAACGAGTGCAAGTTTATAACATTTATAACATCTATAACATGTTACGCCTTCTCAGGGGAATATGTCAACTCAAAATGCCGCCAGCCAATGAAATAACAGAACCCCTAGCGTTCACAGTGAGGAAAGTTGAGCTTCGCGGTAAAGCGATAGTGTTACAGTCACGTTTTAGGCGCATACGTTTTAGGCCGGCGGTCAACAATAAAGGACAAAACGGAGAAACGCGATGTGCAACAAAACAAAAAGAAACTGAGGAGCAATTGCCCTAGCGTGATTACAAAAAGGCAGTCTTGACGGACATGAAATCTCAAATTGAAAGTATTTAATATAGGATCTCTGGATTAAGCCGTTTGCCGCGAAAACGTCGCTGAGTAGTCCATGCCGTTGGGGGATTACGACACCTTGACGGTTTATTAACTTTTCTTAAAAAACCTCTTTTTCCCAATAACTCGCGCTCGTTTTGATATTTTATTTTCATTTTTTGGAAAATGTTACCTTGAATAATGGACTTTAATTTGGTTATAAAAAAAAAAGTTTGGAAAAAGTAGCCCCGCGAGGGTTTAGAGTAACCTTAACTTTACTCTACATGGATTAGAAAATAATGAACACATAGTGAAGACTGAGACCAAGACATTTATTTCAGAGAACCATATTACAACATCATTACTAGGAGTAACAACGGTAAACTTGTTTGATTTAAAACTACCCATACATTTATTATAGGTAAACCAATTACATGAACCTGGAAAAACAAATGCAAATTGAAAGGTATTTTTAAAATGCTGCTTTCCTTCTTTAACCCTTTAACCCCCATCAGCTGTCAACATAAAAATCTCCTATCTAGTCTCTCAATACCACTTCTAATAGAGCTAATGTTCTAGAAAATGATTCTTGATCCTGACAAGCTTTTCTTGTGGATCAAGGGTTTTATTCTCCTTACCTGGGGACTTAATTTTGTAACAAGAAATTAGATGCTCGGTGCTATTAGCAGTGACATTGTTAAGAGTGCTATTGAATGAGTAAAGAAGTCAGAAAAACAGCAGAAAACTATTCTGAGTTAATATCAGGTGTACAATGAATGAAACAACTGTTGTACCTCTATTAAGGTAAGTGGACCTCCAAATAAGCAGACACTCTTCATTTAAAGTCTGTTCCAAAGTTAGCATCTTTCATTTCCCTTAACAAAGAACCCTAATTCAGTGGACACCTCAATTAATTGAGGCAGCCTGTGAACACAGACGTAATTTTCTGGGTTACGAAAGCCGGATATCCATCTGTGTTTGCAGGCTACTATCGAGGGGATGTAGAATTGTTAAAACCTCTATAAGCAAATACCAGCCTAAATTTACAGTGCAGTATTAAGTTAATTGTAAAGCCATGATTGATGAAAGAGTCAATTGAAAATTGACAGGCCCACACAGTATTGAGAAGACAGATTACACACAACATCAAAGTTGTTCAAGAATTGAATTCAGGATATAGATAGCTACGTAGCAGCTAGTGCAGAAGTTTATAACACGGTGCAACCTTAGTGAAGGTCATGTGTGCTTCTTCTTAATAGAGGTTTCACTATAATATATAGATTTAGTCAAGGCTAAAAGCGGAGCTCCTGGGCAGGGTTGTTCAAAACCTGATTAAGCTAAACTACGATAAGCGAGAATTTTCATCATGATTTGAGTTTTGTAACTTTGCGAGGAGGTTTTCTGTATATTTTTTGACATTCTGTTTTGAGTTTGAATAATCTCAAATACACAAAACAAAAGCAGTGAAAGGCATTTGTATACAAGAAAAATTTATTCTTTGGTCAACTTTTAATCCTGGGGTAGCATTAACCGGCTTCCGAATTACCCGGCCCTGTTTACAACAAGTTAACCTGACATGAGCCCGAGATCTAATTGAAAACCAGCACTTAGTCAGTGGTCAACTTCATAAAAAGATGTGACCTTGATGAACTCTAAACTTGAGCCCGCAATATGGTCATGTGATACCAGTCATCGGGCACTTTGTTTTGACAGATGTCAATTGACCAGAACATAGATGTGCAATATCAAAGAAGGACGCTATAAACCATTGGCTGCATGTCTCTGTCAACCTATTAGCTGGAGTATGGCTACCATCTTGCATGACTCCGTTGCGGTCGTCGCCGTCGTGTGTACACGTCCATGAGCAATACCGCTAGCCATGATAACCATAAAAATCAATTCATCGGTTTCCTTTTCTTTCTTATATGAGTATGGGGCTCCGCTTGGCGGCCCTTTGGGCCGCCGGAGCTCCGCTATTATTGTTTTGAAGATCCTCACAGCAAAAAGAAGACAGAGGATAAAGAAAGTATATACAAATATCATGGACAAAAGCAGTTGAGACACTCCCCGAAAAAAACCTGTTTCGGTAAACGCGTGAGTTTTTCAATCTCCAATTCGCACATTTCGACCCCCTCTCCCCTTTTCAATGTTGTAACCATGTGACAGTGTCCACGGAGCGTATTTCAACATTGAAAACGAGCAGCCTGAGGGGGCTTTGGCTATCAACAAAAAAGATGTTTTTTTTTCAACTGAATTACGGAAGGACGCCGATAGAAAGCATTTGTTTTGCTCAAATGTGTCAACACTTTTGTCCATGATTGTAGCTATATACCTAAGCTAGCAACGCCGTAAATCAAACGTGTCGAATTCTTTTCAAGTATTGTCACACGTTTTTCCTAAATTTTGCTTCATTTATCGGTGTTTAACATGCACTGCAATACCAGAGTTGAAATCCACAATATGCGTATCTTTTTTTCCTTTGGAACATGCACCTATGAGCTTAACCTGCAACTCAGTGCACCTTTTCCCTGTATTGGAATGAAGTTACCCAAAGAGTTATTAATGATTGTCTAAAACCTAAACCAAGAGTTGTTCTCTCAGGTATATTATCTAATCTTGTCATAACAGACCTTTTTACCGATATGGGGGCTATCTTCAATAAATTAATTGTAACGTTTTTTTATGGGATGCTGAGGAGGGAAACCAAAATTGTAATCTGGTTTATTAGTGTTTTCATCTGGTTGATTACCCATGAAACCTAAGGGCCCATTAACCGATTCATGCGTGCGCTCGCGCGCGTTGCTATGGAGGTGAAATTTCACTTCCGGTTACTTGCCTCAGCCTGAGCGTGGAAAACAAAAACAACTCAATAACTTGCAAAGTCGCTTACATTTTCGAAGTGTTTTCTTTGTGTTTCACAAGATGCAAAGTCAAAAAAGTACATGCAAAGACACAATAAGAGAAAAACAGAAGAACAAGAGCAAAGGAAAGAGAAAAACTGACTCTATGTGGCTTTGTGTGATCTTACCGAAGTCAATCTCGTTCCCCAGAGTCTTCGTTCTCCTTGACCAGCGGTCGGAAAACGAGAGCTTTGGGAGCAACCATTTTGAAATAACCGAATTCTGCCCATCCGGTTTCACTACGCAGTCTGCATCTATGGCGCACGCGAGGCGCACGTCTGAAATGGTTGCTCCCAGAGCTCTCTTTTTCCGACCGCTGGTCAAGGGGAACGAAGACTCTGGGAACGAGATTGCACCGGAGTGCACTGGTAGAGTAAATTGCGTAGGCGTTGATAAGGTGAACTTCCAATATACATCGGGTGCACTTCCAGTTTCTTTAAATATACTAAAGGAAACGCGGTTTTTCATTAAATCCAGCCTTTTTCAACGAGTTACGATTAAAGCCAACGTTGAAAGCATAGCACACATTCCTTTTTCGAAGTCACGCTTTTTTCAAAAAAATTACGAATTTTTTAATATTTTGGAATTCTCTCAAAATCTGACCTTTTAGAAATGGAACAAAATCTATGCATAGCGTAATAAGGATATAAATTGAAATATTAAATCAAAGAAAAAAATCCCGATAAAGTAATTTGCCTGGAAGCCTTTGCATTTTTTCAGTATTAGTCACATCACCAAGTGCCTGGCCTGATGACGTCATCACTGCTGTTCCTGATCATGCAAAAGTTAACACACATGAAATAACTCTGAAAAAGAGATTATCAAGGTAAGAGAGTGAATCCCCCATATAGGCCTTATACCTAAGGTAATCCTTCTTAAGTTATTGTTAGACATGGCACCCAGTTCTTTCAAGGATGTTACTCGCGCGATGCGTGGAGAGGCCAAGCGACTTTCTCGCAACTATCTGAGACAAAAATAGCGGGAAATGCCGGAAGTCATTTTATATGTTTTGATCTTCAAAGGACGTTTCATAGCAGAGATATTTTCTGCACTCGGCCGTCTTTTTGTTCGGCTGGGCTTTCATTAGCTTTGTGCTCGTTTGGCTGTTCATTCTTTTGCCATTTATTCGGTTTTAGGGAGTTAAATGAGTAAACCACAATGACAACGGCAACGTGTACAATGGCTGTGTAAGCGTGCGTTATAATTATTTCTTCATTTCTTTGCCGTTCTATACAAAACAGCAACGTGAAATAGTCACATTCTACATATTCGAGGGAACGTGAACTACGACGAGCAATTTTTAAAATTTCTTTTTCGAATTTTGACGCTGTCTTACATATTTTGCTTGAGCTATTTCTAACAGTGATAGACAAATTGAGTGAACCTAAATTCTCGAGAGATTCGTAGGTTGAATATAAAGTCGATATTTAATCGACAAGTTGCCTTTGGCGTTGTTGTGTCTAAACTGCCCTTTGCTGCTTAGGCGCGAACGTCTGTCTGCATTTTTGACCCTCTGTTTGTTCGGTTGCCCAGCGTGTTTGGGCGTTTGTTTGGTTTG
The DNA here is from genome assembly GCF_042242905.1 of Orbicella faveolata. Taxonomy (NCBI): domain Eukaryota; kingdom Metazoa; phylum Cnidaria; class Anthozoa; order Scleractinia; family Merulinidae; genus Orbicella; species Orbicella faveolata. Next base: position 23,792,109 of record NW_028301539.1, on the reverse strand, counting down.
CACTCGTTTCTCTAGTCATTTCTCTGCCGTTCATTCAGTTGTTGTTGTTGTTTGGGTAGGGGAGACATCCGTCTCTTATTGAAACTCCTATTTAAGTTTCGAAATATATCAAAACATAGCGAGGGCCAAAGCTCCCTTGCTTGTAGTTAAAATATCAAAGAAGACATTCCCCAGAGCGTGAGAGGTTTTCCTTCGCTTTCAAATGAAACGAAACGAAACATAAACAGATCCTCCACGAAAACATCTACGGAACGCGCGAGTAACATCCGCAGAAGAACTGCTTACCATGTCTAAAAATAATTTAAGAGGGATTACCTTGGGTAGAAGTCCTATATGGGGATTCACTCTCTTACCTTGATAATCTAATGCTCTGAACTAACTAATATGGTATTTATTATGGTTATATGAGAATCAATTTTCCTTGGCAACGGCTCGAAAAGATCAGTTAATGGGCCCTCAAAGAGGAAACCATACAAATTTATAGCATATGCAGCCCTGTAAACTGTAACCTTTCGCATGCTTGCCCCCTGGGAATCCCATACGCTTTAAATTAATCATGACACCTAGACTATGTGAAAGTTCTTAGGATTGAATGTACTGTTACAAGAGATTATCAAGGTAAGAGAGCGAATCCCGCATAGAGGTCCTCTAACTGAGGCTGATTGGCTCAGTGATCTGAGAACCCAGTTGAAGGCGTTTGTGGGCGTAGTTTGTTTGCGAAGCAAGAGATTTTTCTTAGCTCTGTTTTCTCGATTAAAGTTTTTGACTTGAAGCGGACACTTTAAAGAGTTACAACTCAAAGGGAATTTCTTCGATTGCGCTCAAATTTGAACAGTAGCTAGATTAACATATAATAAACTAAACTGTGTCTGCGAATCTTCTATTTCGAAATATTTTTTCTCCGAGAGCGATTTTTGTACGATCACTTCACATTTTTTAAATCCTATTTCGAACATGTTCTGTAACTTTTTACTACAATTGAACATGGCAAAACGCAGACACGCTTTTTTAGCGCTTTTTGTCCTTAAACCGGGGGAAGAATAAATTGGCGAAAAACAAATTCGCTTTGACTTGTAGCTTCCAAAAGGTGATTAGGGCGCTCGCATTTAGTGGTCCTGAAAAAATCGGCAATTCATTTCATTTCAAAATGTTTGATATAGGTTGATAGCCAGCTCTATGAGCTTTAATTTGATATAGGGGTTTAGGAATCTACCGCTTAAACCGGACGCGCTACATCGCTTGGACGCGAGACACCTCTGAAGGTATACGGTAACCTTAAGAATCATTACCTTAGTTAGAGGACCTATATAAGGGATTCACTCTCTTACCTTGATAATCTCTTAACTGTTACTAATCATTCGCGTTAGTTCATGGAACTTGATAGTGACAAGTGCTTCGAGCATATGGAACAATGTGATATATAATTTGTTGAACAAAACCCACAATTTAAACGAAATCGATTCAATAAGTTCGTCGGTCGTTGTTTTCAAGGTCATAATTTGCATCATCGAGTAACGGTTCTGTGCACGCTTCTAGCTCATATCTTTCTTTCCTTTCCAAAATTTTTTTTTTGATTTTTCAACTTGAAGAGAATGAGTTAGTACAACTTTTAATTATTATTTGCCCACTCCGAATTCACTTGCCCATTTTCGTCCCCATAGCCCTTTTCGCTCCTCTTAGCCGGCGGGGCCTTGGTACGAAAATCGAAGGGCTCTGGAGACATAGGATTTTCGAATTTTTGATTGGCTGTTTGAAAACAAAGAAATCTTGAACGGAAGTCAGAATGTTCGAGCCGATTGTTGGCGCGAAAATATGAAACAGCTGTGACCAGCGGTGTTGAGCGGTGTTTAAAATGGAGGACATGGAGGATTTGGGCCATATTGTTTAACTCACGGCTCAACACTTGTCGCTGTTGCAACAAAACGGTTTTTTTAGAAACCCCACTGAGTTGATATATTCGGCGGGGAAAGCAGCAAAGAGCCGGAAATTTTAAAAGTGCTTGTGTTTTTAACTGGGTAAGAAATTAAGTTTGGCGATGGTTCGAACCATGTACAGAAAGGTGAAGAATATTAAAGAATTCCGTTCATTGTTACTGGCACCACTTTCTTCGCAGGAATTGTCGATCGTAGGGTCTTGTGTGAAAAGAGTTTGTGGCTCGCAACAGGTTGGAGAATCATCTTCGTCGAGTCAGCACTCGACGAAGAGTGAACCGCGGAAGTGTCGAAAGTGGTCGGAGGTGTCTTTTCCCTGAGGCAGCTTGAGGGCGATCAACGTCACAACAAAAATCCCCCTCAGTTTAGACCTATTGCTTCCAAAAATAACACGACTGCACTACAGCGCCTCTCACAATTTTAAAAAATTGGAACCTTTTATAAATGCGGACTTAGGGTTGGTGTTTCAGAAAATATGTCTAAAATATATTACTGTTTGTACTTGAAGGAAAACGGTGTGTAAATGGTTTTGTTTCCTGGCGAATAATTGTTAGCATATTTTTTGCTTTGGCATCAATGGAAGGAACCATGGGAAGGCCAATGGGTGATTTCCACTTTTCTTTGCTGGCCCACTCTCCAAATGGGGAAGTGGAACTGATGATAATGATGATGAGTGGATAATGTTTCAGCTATGTACTGATGCAAAAAGTTAGGATGTGTTCCTTTTGCAGTCATGTATAATTAAATGATTTAGGTGAAATTAGGGTTTGAAAAACCAGGTCTCAGCAAGGCATCAATTTCAAAACAAATCTGTCACTGCATAAAACTATACACATTCAATTCTCAACTCTGATATATGTGCAATTGAAAACAGACATTAAGATATTCTTTTTGTGTTTACCACCTGACAACTGATCACTGAGAGACTTGCAATCAACGCCTAAAAATGAAGAGACCTCTTTACCAACATTGAGGGTAGAAAAATATACCCATTTCTTCAAGTCTCATATGAAAAATTTGGAGCAATTTGGGTTTTACTAAATAAATGAGACTTGATTTTTTCATTTCATGGGTACTTAAAAAATTAGTAACTGAGGAAATGTAAACATTAATAGTCTTATAAATAAAGTTTAAAAGTTTACAGTGGACTGGAAATTATACAATGTGTTCATCACTTACAAAATGGGGACTAAGCAATGAAATTTTCACGTTTCAAGAACAAGTGGTCAATCTATAATTTCTCCTTTATACTGTAGCAGTAATACATTTTCGAGTAGACAGGCCAAGTTAAGAAAATTATCAACCTAGGGATACTGTTTTGAGGTCACATTTTCTAATTATATTGTCAATGTACAACGTTCACAATAAGAGTATGTAAATTGGAGTAAATCACTGTTGGGGGCATCCTCTCTCTCGTAACTTGTAGTTTTGCTATGTACAGGAGAAGCAGCACTTTGATTTTGCCATCACTAGTGTGTGGTCATGTTGAACATGTGTAGAAAATGTTCTGCCTATTGGGGTTCACTGCAATGATTTCTGGATCCTGACCATTCCAAGGGAACTTTGTATAACATGTATAACATAATAACAGCAATAATATGTATGACATTTTGTTTGCTCAGTTATCGTTGCAGTCAGTGCAACTACAGGCACCATTGCAAGTTTGGCACCTAGCATACCTAGTTGGGCATATGCAGGCCAAAAACTCTTCTTGTAAATACAATGTTTGCAAATGTTTGCTGATTTAACAATGATTATAATTAGAATTTCCACATTTTGCACTAATATATATTAGTATATCAAATTGTCACAGACTAAATTTTACAGTTTGAAAGCCACTCATACAGGATTGGGATTGTCTGAGTGCATCAATAAAACAGAAATGATGTTCTCACAAACAATGCCACCATTCACTGTAATAATTTGCAACCTAATCAGAGAATTCCACCCTCAATTAGTGAAGGTGAGGCAGGACTAAATAAAGAAGCCAAATTACATTTCTTGTACACAAAAAGTCATCTACAAGAAGACATATTGACTATTTCAAAAAAGGTACAAAATTTTATTTGTCACATTCTTTGTCCCCAAAGCATACTTACTGAGCAAATTCGTTCGCTTACAAAGCCCAGTATCATACTGTAGTACATGGGAATAACTCAAGACAGATATTAAATACTTGCCATTCTACAACGAGATATGCTTCATCAGTTACGACAGCTGTCATATTGCGTCTCACATTTTCACAATCCAATAACTTCCTTAATTTTCCAACAAATGCGTCCGGGAAGTCATAAATTATTGGATACTTCGATTGCTTGATATCTTCAATTTCAACCTCGCTCAATGTCTCAGTATTCCGAACCATTAGACAGCTGACCTGCAAATCGTTTTGCTTCACGGTCTGATCTCGCATTTAAAGGTGAAACAACGAAAATAAAGGATTCAGTTAATGCATGCCTGGAGTCAAAAACAAAGGGTAATAACTGAAAAATCAATGGCTTGCCAAAGCAGGTAAAAAAATTAGTGTCTTTCTTCAAAACAACAATGTCCCTTATCGCCTCTTTCTGTTCAACACGGAAGGAAACATTCTCTAAATTGATACCACTCAAAGATTCCTCGAATCCTGGCTCGACGGCCGCCACTGACAATCCCATACAGTATGTAGACATTACGACTGCATACATGAAGACCGTAAGTCCTAGAATCTAGGACTGGAAAATCCATGGAAAATCCTATGTCTCCAGAGCCCTTCGATTCTCGTGCCAAGGCCCCGCCGGCTATGAGGAACGAAAAGGGCTATGGGGACGAGAATGTCACTTGCTTAATTCACATTATAATATGAAAACAAACATGGCGGCTATCGTGAATAAGCTCTATTTGCTCATAGAACAAAAGCCAATGGAATGCCGCTCTTCTGAAAATGACGCCAACCATCGGGATGAGATTGAATACAAGACACATAGAAGTAATTCTTTACACTTCATCGTGGTTAGGAGTGGAAAATCTAATGCATGCTTGCTAATATTTCACGTGCAAATTTGTTTAGGCTTGACGCTTTTATCCGACAACGTTAATTGAAATAGCTGTACATCAAACGTATTTTAGATTTTTCAAAACCTTACTTGACAAGTATCTCTCCACGCATATGTTAACCGTTATACCATGCCATAGAAAATACTCGACGGTATTACACTCAACCTTCGTATCGTCCACAGCGCGTATCTCGTATTGATTGTGCTGGCCACTGTATTTTCTATGGCATGGTACAAAATATAGTTACGGCTGAAGGCTTGATATTGATATTCTACGGTTTTTGGGAATCGCGGGACAAAAAAGACTAAAAAATTAGATAGAATAATCTTATATCGTCCTATATTGTTTATTGCCTGGAACTGGTTCTTTAACATCCTTTTGTCATTGGTAGTTGCTCTTTCTATGGAAAATATTCGTCATCAGCAAGGCAATGTACCGATACATAAGCCATAGTCAGGCAGGGTGCAACGACAATTTAGTTTATCGCAGAGGCCAGCCATCAAAAGAGCTGAAGAAACGCAATACTAAAGGTCATTCAGGTTGCGATAATTTCTTAATTAAATTAGGAATCTTCCCATAACATCTTTATCCAGTTCATTTAGGTTTAGCTTTGTTCCATTTAACTTACTCTTTCTGTCAAAGAGTGAATTTTAATCAAAATTTCCTTTTCAGTTGAGCTATAATGACGGGAACTCACTTTACTCATGCGGTGAAAAACAAAATTAAAGCGCAATGCCTAAAGTTGCATGGCCGTACGAAGTAATAGCAAAAAATGACGGAAGCATTCATTTGTTACCACAACGAGATCATTTCCAGCAATGTTTTCTCTTGGCTCGGCTGTAGCGCTCTTGTCCAGAAGATATTTCGGCCTGACCCATCCACCCATAAGCTTGTTGAAGGGCAACAAAAATCAGCCAAAACAGATATACATCTGAACTGTTCCTTACGAACAGTCAAAGAACGAAAACAAACTTGTATCATTTAAGAGACGTATCTCAAGCCGTCCTTTTCGCATCAGAAGTGTACGTAGCAGCTCTCGTAAGCTGCCATTCTTTTATTATTGCAGTAGCTGTTATTGTTTTAAGGCCAGGAACATTGTTTCTGTTGTTTGTTTTTATTGTTCTCTCAAAGGCTATCAAGCCATTTATGTCAAAAGTTATGAGAGCTGCTTCCTGGCCCTTTCACATATAGGTCCACCCAAGCGTAATTACTTTTACAAGTTTTTTGGTTTTCTACCTCATTTGACTTATGTCCGTGTTTTAAATCTTCGTTCAAGGCCGGCTCGAAAATACTAGTTCCCTAGAATTTCCGCCTCCAAAATGGTCCTCCTGACTGTTTTGTCTAATACTGAAGATAACGCTTAGTTTATTCTTTCAATATTTTATTAACACGGGCTTGGGGGACAGAATAAGAAATAAATTAGTGGCGCAGAGAATATCGTTAGAGGAGCATCGTCTGCCATATTGTTTCCTTAAGTGAATAGCAAATAGATTCGATCAACCTTTTTTATAGACGTGGCACAATTATTGGACTCGCTAACGCCTCGGAGACACATCATCGTCTATCTAGTCGATATAATCTTATAATTGTCCACGTTCTTGAGTCATAAATCGTCGAATAGTTTCTGTGTCCTTTCGGTTGCCAGGCAGCAACATGATGAAAATTCCGCATTTGATGGTTTTTGGGTTGGTCAGCCATAAATTTGGACTAGTCCCGGCTATTAAAGGTTAGTATAGTTGCTTATTTACGCTCTTTTTGTCATAAGAATAAATTTTTTTCGGCCAAGGCTGAATATTCTTACTTTTCTGCCGATTGTAGGCTAAAAATATTCTTGTGAATATTCTTAGATTATAAGCCATTATATGTTCGAGTGTATTTGGTGTCCTGGTGGTGCTAAAGTAGGTTTAGAGCCAGCATGCTATTATGACCTATTTTTTTTCTATTGATCTATTTATTTTAAGCATTCAATGACTGACCCTAGGGGAAACAGCTTTGTTATCCCTGGACCCTCAATTAAACTCATTGATGGGGCCAGTCGTTAAGTGTTTTGTTAAACTTTCAGACTCAAGATAAAACCAGACTGCAAAAAAAATTATGCTTGACGCCGCGTGGCACATAAATTTACCGTGATTTCAAGGCGTACGCCCTGATCACATGCAAGTCGAAAATTCAAGTTGTTGTTTCCCTAGGGAGTTAGTGAGTTTTGACCCATGACACGTGATTCGTTCACCTCAAATCAGAAAACGTATTTGAGTTGGGAGGTAGAACAAATTTATTTGTTCATTTATTTATTTTTTGACTTTCTGTGTGTAGACCGCATAGGCATGGACGGCATGTATTCCTATTTCCACTTGCCGGTCGACACGAGGCCCACATTTACTACCTGGATTGCTTTGGAGAAGGGGAGAGTGCACAGAATACTCAAGAAAGTTGTGACAAAAACATGGTTTCCGAGGATTGCGAGGAAGAAAAATGAGTGCGTGGAGTGGAAAGTCTCCAGACAGAGGACGGTTTTGAATTTGATTGTGGATGTTAGACCAAAGAGGAATATAAAGAATACGCAGCTGAAGGTGCACCCAGCGCTAAAGGAACTTGTGTTGTAGCAATGTGTGATACCACCACTTGTAGTCCTGATGAACTACCTGTAACTGGTGGTAATTTTAAGGGCAAATATTTGTTTGGAAAGTACCTGTTATAACAGAGGAAGTAAAATTGCTGAACGCTAAACAATATGTTCCGTTTATTTAGCTTGAATCTTGTAACTTTATTATAAGGTACGAAAACGTGAGGCCCTTTTAGAACTGTTACTTATCTTCAGCAGTTCCACAATCATTGCATGAGAGTAAAACAAAAAATGATATCAATAGAAATTCAAACAACGTGCACAAAATACGTTACACGACACATGACAATGTAACCATGTTACAACCACTAAATTCCGCAAACATTCGCTTCTAGGCGTTCTCTGAGAAATACTTATTCTTTTCACTTTTGAATATTTAATTTGAACACTCTTATTTTCTGAAATGACTAAAATGTTGTTATTTCCTGAGTTTACTATTAATTTGTGATAACTTCTAAGATTCTCAAAACCGTCCTATAAACTAACATGTTCAAGTCTGTAAGATAAAATAGTAGACTCGAATATCGCGGGATTCATTTTTAAAATTAAGTTTGCAAAAGCCTTTACGATACACAATGATACGACTCAGATGCTGTATAATCAGAAGAAAAGCATTTTCCTGCAAACTCAATGTTGGTCAGTTAGCTATGTACACTAAAAAAGCTAATAGTATTTAGCAGTCTCGTAATAACAAATCAAAAGAGTCCTCCCATCAGTATTTATAGACGCACTGAACAACCTAAAAGGTAAGAAAAAGCAACACTGTTAGCTCCTATTGATTGGAACCTTTGATCATTTTATTAACCTTCTCTGAAGCTATTGATAATTTCATTTCCTTGCAGGAACAAAGAAGAACGTCATGGCGACCACAAACGTGCAACGCAAGTATTGTAGTATTTTACATAATAAGTTTGCACTTTTGCAACACGTTTTACGTATCGTGTAAATTAATTCGGTCATCTCAGATTTTCAAGAAGTGCCAAAGTATTGTGATTTGTGCGTGACAAAGGAAAGTGCACCAAGTCGAAACTTCAATAATATTACTTAATTTCCGATTGTATCATCTCGACATTTAACAAACACTTAAGTACCTTTAGATATATTGAAGTTCATCTAATCGCCTTTAGCAAAGTCCAAGGTAACATCATCACCGATGAGTACAAATGGAGCCCAGTGCTTCACTTCGCTAAATTTCTCAGACTCTCTCAGACACCTCATGGCGCGGTTCAGAGATTCACTGGAACTTCTTCCTTCCACTAGGTGAAGGTAGAAACTCTTCATGAACTCCACAGTGGCTTCGTCGTCAATTGCCCACAGGGACACAAGAACAGAACGAGCACCGGCACCCAAGAAGGCTCGTGCAATGCCAACCACACCCTCAGCCTTAATCTCACCATGGCCACTATGGGAACAACTTAACACAACCAGTCCTGCTCGCATTTGAACTCTCATCACATCATTCATTCTTAGCAAGAAGTCTTCTTCAACAAGGATGTGGGATGCTCGCATAGGGCTTGGTGCCAGAGCAATTTCTCCTGTTTCCATTCTACCATGTGCTGCAATGTGCACCAAAGCAACTGAGGGGAGTTTTCTCAACACTTGGGCTTTTGTTGCCTCTTTTCCAGTGAGGGGAATAGTGTTGAGTATTTTCCCAATCATCTGTACTTCCATCTTTGCAAATGGCAGCTCTTCTAGCTTTAACCCATAATAACGAACTTGCTCTAAGCATGGATCACCCACAAGCAGCGCCCCAGACTTCTTGTGGTAATCTGGTAAACAATCTCTGATCAGTTTCAAACTATTCAATGACGGAATGACCCGGATTCTGAAATACTCGCTTAAGTACTTTGAATTAGAATCCATGAATGCAGCATAAGGAGCCAAGCATAATGGACCTTCGGGAACAAATATCAGTTCATTGCCATTAATCAAGTCTTTGATGGGGCTAATGATAACGTCATACAGTGTTCTTAAAGGATTGGGATATGAGTGAGTGGAAAGATCTTCGCATCTCCCACCTATACTGACACCAATTTTCTCACGAGCATTGTGAATTAAAGACTCCAACACTCTGGTCGCATTTTCCTTCGAATTATTATCACTGATTTGTTTTCTTCTTAATTGAACATCTTTTCCATTTTGAATAATCCAGAAAATTATTTCTCTTTCGTGAACTGCCATAAAGACTGTATCTGAAGGGAGGCATTTTAATGTGTCGCAAGTCATTTTTTCCCCAGTATGTGGTGTTTTAGTTTCGTACTTTGAGTTCATAAGATCTCTTAGAGCTTGTGCACGTCCTTGCTCAGCAGCAAACAAAGCCTCAACTACGTCACCTTGTTTTAAAATCAGGCGCCATAATCTGGTATAAACCACATTATTAACATTGCGGTAGCTAATTGTCCACTCATCTTTACCTTGCAGATTCTGCCTAAGATCATTGAACAATCGGACGCTAGAATGATAACAATCAAGGGCTTTCTGCAGAGAACATATAGATTCAAAGCAAATACCAAGATTACCATAGGAACTTGCTTCTCCAGGCCTGTCTCCCACTTCTTTGGCAATTTTTAGATGACATTCATGGTACTCGATGGCTTTTTTGAAATCTCCCAGACTGTCATAAGCATTGCCAAGATTACCATAAGACATTCCTTCTCCAGCCCTGTCTCCCACTTCTTTGGCAATTTTTAGATGAGGTTCATGGTACTCGATGGCTTTTTTGAAATCTCCCAGACTGTCATAAGCATTGCCAAGATTACCATAAGACATTCCTTCTCCAGCCCTGTCTCCCACTTCTTTGGCAATTTTTAGATCTAGTTCATGGTACTCGATGGCTTTTTTGAAATCTCCCAGACTGTGATAAGCATTGCCAAGATTACCATAAGACATTCCTTCTCCAGCCCTGTCTCCCACTTCTTTGGCAATTTTTAGATGACGTTTATGGTACTCGATGGCTTTTTTGAAATCTCCCAGACTGTGATAAGCATTGCCAAGATTACCATAAGACATTCCTTCTCCAGCCCTGTCTCCCACTTCTTTGGCAATTTTTAGATCTAGCTCATGGTATTCGATGGCTTTTTTGAAATCTCCCAGACTGTGATAAGCATTGCCAAGATTAGCATACGACCTTCCTTCTCCAGCCCTGTCTCCCACTTCTTTGGCAATTTTTAGATCTAGTTCATGGTACTCGATGGCTTTTTTGAAATCTCCCAGACTGTGATAAGCATTGCCAAGATTACCATAGGAGCTTCCTTCTCCAGCCCTGTCTCCCACTTCTTTGGCAACTTTTAGATGACGTTCATGGTACTCGATGGCTTTTTTGAAATTTCCCAGACTGTCATAAGTATTGCCAAGATTAGCATACGACATTCCTTCTCCAGCCCTGTCTCCCACTTCTTTGGCAATTTTTAGATCTAGTTCATGGTACTCGATGGCTTTTTTGAAATCTCCCAGACTGTCATAAGCATTGCCAAGATTAGCATACGACCTTCCTTCTCCAGCCCTGTCTCCCACTTCTTTGGCAATTTTTAGATCTAGTTCATGGTACTCGATGGCTTTTTTGAAATCTCCCAGACTGTCATAAGCATTGCCAAGATTAGCATACGACATTCCTTCTCCAGCCCTGTCTCCCACTTCTTTGGCAATTTTTAGATGACGTTCATGGTACTCGATGGCTTTTTTGAAATCTCCCAGACTGTCATAAGCATTGCCAAGATTAGCATAGGAGCTTCCTTCTCCAGCCCTGTCTCCCACTTCTTTGGCAATTTTTAGATCTAGCTCATGGTACTCGATGGCTTTTTTGAAATCTCCCAGACTGTGATAAGCATTGCCACGATTACCATACGATCTTCTTTGTCCAGCCCTGTCTTCCACTTTTTTAGCAATTTTTAGATCTAGTTCATGGTACTCGATGGCTGTTTTGAAATCTCCCGGATGGTAATAGGCGTTGCCAAGACTACCATAGGAGCTTCCTTCTCCAGCCCTGTCTCCCACTTCTGTGGCAACGTTGATGTAACAGGTTCCTTCTTCTGTGTTAGCTTTCATATCTTTGGTAGTATTCGGTAAAGTGGTGGTATTTTTCTATGAGACAAAAACTTATGTCAGTTAATGACGAAAGCATGAATATTTACCCAAAAAGTGTACAAAGTGCTAAATCGGGATTTATAGCTGAAAGTATCGATACCGTTCCAAAACAACGCTTTGGTGGTTAAACAGGTCTAGCCTGAACCAATGAACCGGTGAAAGTCTTGGGAATCTTTATTTCGTGTGATAGTATGGGCAATGAACGGAAGAACTTTACTAAGAAAGTGGATAATCTTAAGACAAAACTTGCAGCTTGGCGTTTGCGTGAACGTTCTCTGTTTGGGAGTGTCTCAAATTGTTTACTCAGCTTCCATGGATGACACTCCAAACAAATATGCATCTCTAACCCAATCGCTACCTTTCCAATTCTTATGGAAAAAAACAGACAAAAACAACAGAGAAGTTTTATATCAGGATTGTGGCGATGGTGGTTTGCGGTTGAAATTAAGTCCATGCGCTTAACGTGGACGCTTAACTGATGACGAAGAAGATCATACTTGGTCAGCAATTCCAAAATTTTATTTTATAAAATATGGGTTTTTTTTAATTTTCTCTTATGCTCCAACTATGTTAAGAAATTTCTAAAGGATTCAGACATACCATCCTTCTACAAGGATATCTTGTTTTCTTTCCTGGACTTAACAAGTGTTTAAAACTCTCAGGATGAACAAGAGATGATTCTCTTTAATAATAAAGATATCCTCATTAACGGGAGGACCGTTTTTTACCACAATTCCGTTGAAATGGGTGTCTTTACGCTGCATGATGTAATTGACGCCCACGGTAGTTTTTTTTTACAGTTGAACTGTTCCAACAGCGTTATGGAATTAATTGTAATTTTTTCAAATATTTGCAAGTAATCTCTGCGTTCCCGAGCACCTTACGGAAAAACACCAAGGAGCGTGCTAAGCCTAATGTCAACTTTTTATTCGGCAGCACGCTATTTTAATTATCCTCGATCTTAACCATCAACTTCTTGAAACTTAGCTGTAAAGACTATTATTGGCTTTTTCTCAATGAACGGAAGCCTCTGGCCACTGGTCCAGTAAAATGGGACCGCAACTTTGCTCCGACGGCTTTGCCATGGAACCAAATCTTTAATAGAGTGAAGGCTATTTGTAGAGAGAATCAACTGAGAGAATTTTACTTTAAACTAATTGATCGCATTGTCGTTACGAAGAAAGAGCTTAGTCTCTATGGAATTACAGACAATAATAGATGTTTCTACTGTGGTGAGGCTGACTCAGTTCTTCAAACATTTCAAAACTGTAGTACAACAACTTCTTTTCACAATCGGCTGTTGAACTAGTTCAATGAGATGCATAACAACTCAATATTCCCGGGAAACTACGTATTATTGCTTGGTATGGCGTGCGGGAAGGGTAATAACAATGTTAGAAAATTTAATCTATGTTTATTATATGCTAAATATTATCTACATTATCACAAGGTAAATGCGAGGAATCTTGACTGGATTGAATTTACTACAAAAGTAAATTACAAGTTAAGAATAGAAAATCAAGTTTCTGGTATTCTTTTATGATGCTTCTTCGCATTTTGTCCTGTTAATGCTTTTAAAAGGCATTAGATTGATAAAAGGACGTGCCATTTTAAAGATAACGGTAATTTGCAATTTGAAAAATACATGTATTGCCATTACGAATGTAAAGCTCCTTAAAATAATTGTTAAAAGTAAGTAGGGTGAAGAAGCTGTCTTGTACTGCAAGTCGTGTTAATAGCTCTGTTGTATTGTATGTAGTGTACGTAGCTTTTGTTATTGTTTTAGTGCAAAGTAGCAGCAAAAGTATCTTAAAGTGTAAGCAAACATAATAAAATAAATCCATAAAAAAACCAAAGTATATTAATTTTGCCCTTGGATTGCGATGGCTTTGTTTGAAGTCTAATGTTAGAATTAAAAAAATATAATTATGCTTACAATTATTCCAGGGCGCTGCCAATCAATATACCCTTCTTCTGTATAAGAGTGGTTGGTTATAATATTAATAATCTTAATGTTTTACTTCCTTAACATAGAGGAGAGACGTCAAAATGCCTTCGTTTTGTTGAATGCGGCCTTTGTATAGTTTAACAATATAGTTACATAAAGAGTGAAAAAATTGTAAATAGTAAACACAAGGTAAGATAATATATACATGTACTCGTTACAAGATAAGATAAAAAGATAAAACCACCCCTCTCCCCTAATCACTGATGAACTGGCCCTTAACCCGAAGCGCACCATTTTTTCTATCAATAAAATGGGGGCAAGGGGTGGTCTCAATTTTTAATTTAAATTGTCCAACATTGTAAGTGTTGAAGTAGTTTGATTAGCAATGGTCGCTCCCAGTAGAAACCATGCCTTGTCGCATTTCCAAACAGCGTGAAGAGAGGTGAAAATGTGATGCGGAGCGGAGTGTTGCCGAAGATCTTCATACATCTTCATACACGTTCTCGCTGGCAAATTGACGTAAAGATGAGCACGTACGTATCGCGGAATTGATAACTACCGTAGTTTCCATTCGCTATCTCCTCGATACAGTAAAAAAAGATTGCGGACGATGTTTATTCATATGCTTATGCTTTCAGCAGCGCGTTTTCATTTGATGTGAGCACAAGCATAAGTTCTCCTTTTTGCGTTTCCATTTGACAATCACATCATGAGCTCGAGATTTCTATCACTTGCTAGATGACGAGGGCTGAGCTCCACTCAGCTATCACGCATACAAATCGAGAGCGAATAATCTAATTGTTTGAGTACAAATCTACAAGTTGTTAAAAACTTTACCTAAGTTCTTTTCACGGACACTTCGAAAAGATAAAGAAGCGGCCGCCACTTTGTTAACAACCGCAGGCTACAAGAGTACGCGCACTCTACAATTAGATTATGAGCTCCAGATTTTTTATGAGGTAATAGTTGATGAGGCCTTCTGCCTCGTCAACTATCGCCTCATAGAAATCGAGAGCGAATAATCTAATTTTTTTAAGTAGAATTCCGACTGAAATAAACGCAAATAACGGTTTCTAGTTATTTTTCTACGCATTATTGAACTTTACGTTTCAACGAAATCAAAGGTTCAAAAACTTCGGAAAAACGTCCACAATAGTATATGAGTAGCTCAGCCAATCAGATTGCAGCATCTGCATTAGTGTAATACTAGAATTCTACTAAAATAAAATAGATATTAAGTAGCGTAGTCAATAAAGAGAACAGCATTAGTGACAGAATGCTTGTATATATAGAGAAAACGGATACAAACAAAAAGATGTTTTCTATTTCGTCTTATTTTAATTCTCGAACTGTAAATTATCTTTGCTCGAGTCATTGTTACGTTAACAGCTCGTGCTAGCTCTTTGCTTCTAATTAAGCAATCGACCACTCTTTCTATTGGTTTACTGGCGCAATAAACTACGCGGGATGTTGGGAGAACACGAGAAAAGTTTGTAAATCACTCGCCTAACGGCTCGTGATTTACATACTTTTCGAGTGTTCCCCCAACCTCCCAAGTGGTTTATTGCGCCGGCGAACCCAAAGAAAGAGTGGTCTATCGCTTTTATGAAATAACTATGGAAAAAGTCTGTCAATGAGGAGAAAATTTATTGTACTTCCGTGATCAAGTTGCTTATTGTCATCAAATTCGTGACATGACGCGACAAACCAATCACAGCGACTGAAAGAATGAAAGCACAGACTCCGACCCGGATACGAAATCCGCAGAGCAAAGCGACGAAAACATTTCACGCTAAGAAAGCTTTAAGAAAAGAAAGGAAAAGGTTATCGGTGAAAGGCAAAAAGCATATTAATTCACTCAAAGGAATCGGTGGACTCGGTCATCACGAAAGTAAAAGGCTATACGAAAAGTGTGCAAATAGTCCAAACTTCATGTGCTGCGAAGTGATTCAACGCAATTTTAAACGATAACTTTCCAAAGTTTTGCGAATGGAATAAAGGTTAGTAACAGAAACGCTGCCTCCGAAATTTATTCCGAATATATTTACTTATGCTGGAGGCTATGAAGTCCGTGTTTCTCTCTGTAGTTTGCTAAATGAAAACTATTGCTTGAAAGCTAAGCTTGTGGAAGTCAAATTCATTTATCGTGTTATGGATGCATCCATTGAGTTTGAACGCAAAATTTCTGATAGAAAGAAATCTCTTCCCTGCTTTTTAGACAACCCAAATTGATCAGTCAAGCCCAGATGACTTCGTCCTCCACAGACCGTGGAAAGCGCCGAAATAGGGGTTTAAAACGTCCGTAATCTTAATCTCAAGCGTAACCGAAGTCGGCGTAAAAGTTTTGCCGTGGTGTGTTGGTAAGATAAAGATAAAGCTTTATATGACCAACTTCTGGTCCTGTTTTTCCTTGCAAATTTCCGTGTATATGTTGAATGAAAAGATATTCGTGTTATTGATATCTCAGCCAGCGAAAGGCAAAACTGTTTATTACATTTGTTATCGCTAGAGTTCCGAGTTGCCTAGTTTCCGCGTAGAGCTGCCATAGATCGAAAACCGTTGTTTACCGGTACAATAGAACATAGGTTTAGCAACTCTATTGACCAATCAGAGCGTGCGTAGTATCTCAGTTATTTTATAATGAGTAATAGAAGTATATTTCATTGCACGTTTCCGTACAAGAGGTTTCTTGTACAACTTATATCAAGTCCGGCATTATTTAATCTTCCCTTTAAAGCCGAGAATATATCTTCCTCTAGCATTACTTACCTTGCCCTTCACGGAGAGAGTTTCGGGATTGCTCTTTCCTTCTTGTAATTTAACTCGATCTCCAACACACCTGGCTCGTAAATCTAGTAATGTCTTGTTAGCCTTGTCAATCTGCTTAGGGTTAAGGCACATGACATAATTAAAATATAACGGGTCAAGTGACTGAATATTCCCCCAGCTTGGGGAATATCCGAGTGATGTTCCCCGATTTTCAAGACTGCGCGTATTACGAAAAATATTTGGAGGATAATAAGCACAATAGCCTACATTTGGCGCGACAATATACTGGGATATTTGTCAAGGGACATTATATAATAGCTTCTCGGAGCTGATAATGTCTGTGGACAAATATCCGAGCATATTTTCGCGTCCAATGGAGACAGTTGTTATATATACTAAGAAATTCGTTTAATAACTTCTATTTATGTTCATATTATTTATTGCGTTCGACGAAGGAGAACGCATAGTATTCCCAGGGGATTTAAAATGTCCCGCGGTTATCGATCGCGGTCGATGCCATATGATTTCAGGGTTTGGACGCCATCTTGGAGTGGCTGCCTGCCTGGCTGGCTGGCTTGCTGCACAAATGGCCTCGATCTCATGTGAGAGTTTTTTGGCCGCCGGGAACTGGTAATGGCGCGTTGCGTGCCAAATCTACAAATCAAAGGTCTTGTTCTCACTCATAACATGGAGAAATTATTGCTTTGAGATTTAAAATAGAAAGGAAAAATACAAATCAATGTTCACGTGGCCTCAGAATGGAAGATCAACGAGTACAGAGTCCTCAAACCATAACGATCGGTTGTACGTTTTCAAGTAAGTTAAGTTCTGAATATCGATCGCGGAGTTAAAGCAGTTTCCCGGACTTTAGAAAACAAAAATAGTAATATACATTATTGTATGGCCAGCTCTGTGAGCGGGCAAGATGAATCAAACCCTGCGCTGTGATTGGCTACCCGAGCGGGCAAGATGGAGCTATCTTGCCCGCTCGGGACTACCCGCCGTGTCCCGCAAGAAAAATTTCCCCGAAAGCCATATAATAAATCCTTTACTGGCCAAGCTTGTTCGGTCAAGATAACTGGACATTGGCCTCGTTCTTTTATGCCAGGGTATGGACCTCGACTCCGTCTCAGTCCATAAACACGCAAAAAAGAACTTGGCCAATATCCAGCTATCTTGACCTCACACTTGGTCAATAACCCATATGTATTACTTCGAAGTTGAATTTAACTTTTGGAACGATTGCTAACGCCACGGCCGATAAAATGAATGCAACAGTCGGAGACGTCGTCGGCAAAAGCTCAAGCTGTCGCTTTAGTGTGAAGAATTAATTTGAACATGCTGCTGTGCAGTGAAGCGCGTTAGCGAAAATTTTGAACATTTTTTGCTTTTACATAGGTTTCTTCACCTCGGGTGAATAAAAATTCATTGTTATTGAGCTTGCTTTTAAATTTCTTTTCAATTGGTTCCGTGTATTTATGAATTTATGAATTTAGGATTTAAAAGTGAACAGAAACTTGTTGCACGTTGGATTGCTGCATATTTAATTTACGGCGACCTCCACGCGGTTTGTTTAGTTTATTCGGTTTCATTCAGATATATTTTTTGGAGTCTTATACAGCTATCACAGAACTGCTGAGAAAAGAACTAAGTGGTTACTAATTTAATACGGTTGAAATACGATTGATCTGAAAAATTGGCTTGTTTTGTCGCGTTTTTGATTTACAACTTTAATCTTTCATTCGCAGCGCTGTAATGTTTCGTCACGCGGCGAAGAAATTATTTCATTTCTTGTTTTCAAATTGGTTGTTACTCGTGTCTTTCGCTTTTATTTTCCTTTGTTTTCTCAAATGTTGGCCGTTATATATAATACAAGAATGGAAACTTTTCGTTTTGTCCTCTGAAGTCAATGAGTTAAAACTTATTTCCCCTATTCAGTTTTCTCGGCTTCTGTTGGGCATTTTGTCGCACGGCAATGAAGCAATATAATTTCTTGTTTTCTTATCAGTTTTAGACACCAGGTCGAGTTCTTTTTGTTGATATTTTTTTAATATTTTGGCCCTTTATTTATTCAACTTTAAATAAGCGATGTCGACTTGAAACCCGATCTTGTGTGTGTGCTAGTTTTACATACCAGTTCATGAACAGTGTGCCAAACACCTCATTTATCATGAATTTGTGTAAGTATTACAATTAAGTGTTCTTTTGGTGTAGAAGTGAACACTATTATTATTAAAATATGTGTTCGTCATGACAATCAACAAAAATAAATCCGGCTTCAAGAGTAATATTAATTCTGAAGACAGTATCCAAAGGTTTTAACTGTATTGACTCGAACGCACTCAGCTAATCCATGATTATTACTAGTATTATTTATATGAAGAGGGCACGGTAACGAATCCTACAATCTGATTGATTTTTTAGCCTGGTCCGGATTTTCCTATCTCTAACCTTGGTCTCGGTAACGTCTTCATATCGGGTGTTATCGTCGTGTTGATCAATTTTCGTGAGTGAACTAACTGTAATCGTCAACCTTTGCCCTTTTGTACACTTCCATCGACGATTTATCAACACAAGGCAGTGGCGGATCTAGGGCCCTGGCCCCCCTTATTTTGGGTAAAGAAAGAAGAAACCGCAGAAAGAAGAAAAGCCGGCAAGGCAATCAAAACAAAACCTGGGTCCCCCCTTAGCTCAAGGTCTGGATCTGCCGCTGCAGTGTTATCTCCATTCACTTAAAAGTGGCGAGGAAAGTCACCGTAAGTAAATTCAAACAAGTGCTTTGTTTGTGAGAGTTGTTTTGTTGTTTGTAAGTCGGCACTGTGATGGTGCATCATCTTGTGTTTTTCTCGACCTATTATTTTCACTAAAAAACGGGTCAATTTCAGTCGAGGCTACCTCTCTGATCGTTGGTGTATTTGAGAGAGTTTCTGTTGAATGCACTTAACGAACTTCCTCGCTTTCTACTATTTAATTTACGGTGTAAAAGCCTGATTTCAAGTGATTCCCAACAACTGACAGAGTTTGTTTTCGTAGTACAACTTCAAAGTTTGCACAAAATTTAAGCATTTTCAAGACCTCGCTCGCCTCCATATCCTCGTGTCCACGTGACTTTAGTCACGTGGACAATTGGTCAATTGACGACGTTTGGTGCTACAGGAGAATCTTTGTTTACAATATTTGCCTCATTACCATAAGCGATACAGTTTCTGATGGAGCTACAAAGAGATTAATACTTAATATTGAAAGGGCACAGCACCATTAACTGTCCCAAGGAATGTATTGAATACGCGATGTATTGAATACTTTTTGTGCGACGAGGGTTTACACGTAAAGGCTCAAAAATTTTACAAAGAATGTATGGGCTCATTAACGCTTTTGCCACAAAGAAATTTTGATGTTTTTGAAAGCCAATTTCTCCTCGAATATTACACCCAAAGAGCCAGAAATTTCACCACTTACTAAGTTTCACAAGCTCTTAAAGTTTCTCTAGTAAAATCGTGTCTAGCATGATGCCTTCTATGCGGAAAGTCGTATGTTAATGACGAAAAATGTAAACAATGACGTCAGCAAAGATTCGCCTATTGATTTTGGAAATACGAGTTTCAACCACGCTGTACAGATTTAAGACACTTTCCTTATTGATTTTTCGCGGGGACTGGGATGAAGAGCGTGGAGACTACTCAAAAGTTTGTAGCTATTTTTGACAGGCCGTTTTTAGCGTTTTATTTTGTTAGTGTCCGAGCCCTTGGTTCACGCAACTAACATGCGCTTAAATCAAATTTGACAACAAATAAGAGGCTGAAAATGCTGAAGTGACGGATTTCAGTCACGCAAGAAAAAAAATCTAAAGATGACAATGAGTGGATTAAAAAACTAACTTCTAAGATGCATTTTCTGCGAATAAGCAGACCGGTTTAAGGTTACAGTATACCTTCGGGTCGGCAATTTTCTTCAAATTTGGATTTTTGGGTCAAAATAGTGGTCGAAGAAAAATCTCTAATTTCTGAAAAAAATTTTTGAAAAAGGCTAAATATTGGCGGAGAAATGGTGGTTTTATGTTTTCACCGGAAGTAAAAGTTTACCTCTTGATTGACAGCCCTATAGCGCGTATGCAATCAACCGAGACGATTTTCGCGGGAATTACCTATATGGATGTCACGAATTGACTACTCAGTTGATCAGTATTAGGCGTGTCTCTATTAAGTTATAAGTAAACATAGACCACGTTTAAACCATGGACCAGTTCGAAAAAGCGAAAACAGCGAAGAACGAATGAAAATACATCAATGAGTGAAGAAGCGAAAGTTCGCCACGCGGATGAAGCTATAGTTATCGTATAAGGCGGGCAAATATCCGTGGTAAGAGAAAAGAAAGGTTCTGTAAAAATTTCGGAACTTGACAGCAATAACAGGGATGCTGACAGAGACTCTCCTGATGAGTCCGATATCGACGAATCGTCGGACTCATTGAGACCATTTGAAATATTATCCATGCACAGTTGCCCACACACAGTTGCTCTCCGCGCTTTCTTGTGTTTGTTTCCTTCGCTCAGCCACTCTAGCGTTCGTATCCGTTTTCAGTCTTCTCCATTTTGCCAGACCAGCTTCAAGAAAAAACGAGCTACAGAAAAATTATCTCTCTGCCTTCGGTTCCTTGAGCGCATTGCGAAACACAAGAGTTTTTTAGAGATTCGCGCGTAAATTTCACCAGGAGGTTAACGGTAGTAAACTTTCTCTGCACTGATTGGCTTAGTTATCTGAGAACCCAGTTGAAGGCGTTTGTGGGCGGAGTTTGTTTGCGAAGCAGAAAATTTTTCTTAGCGCTGTTTTCTCGAATAAATGTTTTCACTTGAGGCAGACACTTTAAAGAGTTATAACTCAAAGGGAATTTGTTCAATTGCTCTTAAATTTGGACAGTGGCTAGTTTAACATATAAACTACAAAAGCGTGTCTGGGAATTGTTAATTTCGAAATACTTTTTCTTCGAGAGCGATTTTTGTACGATCACTCCACATTTTTTTAATCCTATTTCGAAAATGTTCTGTAACTTCTTACTGCAATTGAATATGCCAAAACGCAGACGCGTTTTTTAAGGGCTTTGGGCCCTGAAACCGAGGAAAAAATTAAATTGGCGAAAAACGAAATTCGCTTTGACTTGTAGCTTTCGAAAGGTGATTCGGGCGCTCGCATTTAGTGGTCGTGAAAAATTCGATAGTTCATTTCCTTTCAAAATTCTTGGTATAGTTTGATAGCCAGCCCCATAAGCTTTAATTTGATATAGGGGTTTCGGTACCTACAGCTTAAACTGCACGCGCTACATCGCTTGCGCGCGAGACACCCCTGAAGGTATACTGTAACCTTAACTGGCAAAAAATTAATTGTTAGGTTTGTGATCAATATCTTCCTGTATATATACCACCATGGTCAGATCAGGGCATCAGGTCAGACCGAATTGGCTTCGTAATGCTTCCGAAAGTGTGACGTTTGCATATCTCTTATTTTACATTTCAGGCTTAGCATGGGAGTAGCCCGTGTACATCCTGATGTACACAGTCTAAACTTTGAAGCAATACGCGAATTCTGACCCAGAACTTATTCTCGTTGACTGGTTTTCGATTCTTCTGATATTAGTATCATTTCAATCCATGAAATATAACAACAAACAACAGATTTAAGGGCCCATTAACCGATTTATGCGCGCGCTCGCGCGCGTTGCTAAGGAGGTGAAATTTCACTTCCGGTTACTTACGTCAGCCTGTGCGCGGAAAATAAAAACAACTCAATAACTTCCAAATTCGCTCACATTTTATATGTTTTTCTTTGTGTTTCACAAAATGCAAAGTAACAGAAGTACAAGCAAAGACAAAATATGAGAAAAAAGAAAAACAAGAGCAATAGAAAGAGAAAAACTAACTCCGTGTAGCTGTGTTTGATCTTACCGAAGAGCGCTGGTAGTGTAAATTGCGCACGCGCTGATAGGGTAACTTCCCATATATATCGGGCGCACTTCCGGTTTCGTTAAATGCTAAAGGAAACGCGGTTTTTCATTAAATCCAGCGTTTTTGGACGGATTTCGATTAAAGCCAACGCTGGAAACATAGCTATGCATTCCTTTTTCGAAATCATGCTTTTTTCAGAAAATTACCAAACTTTTAATATTTTGAAATTCTCTCAAAATCTGACCTTTTAGAAATGAAACAAAATCTATTCATAGCGTAATGAAGATTTAAATTAAAATATTAAATCAATGAAAAAAATCTCGGTAATGTAATTTGCCTGGGAGCCTTCGCGTTTTTTCAGTATTAGTCACGTGACCATGGGCGTTGCCTGAAGACGTCATCACTAGTGCTGCTGATCATGAAAAGGTTAAAACACATGAAATAACTCTGAAATAACTAAAAATGATGAGGTTATATGAGAATAAATTTTCCTTAGCAACGGCTCGAAAATATCGGTTAATGGGCCCTTAAGCTTAAATTGTCTTAAACACAGAGCCGCGTGAACATTCCTGAAATGGAAGACATGGAAAATCTAGGGATTGCAATGAGCCGATTTAAAACTATTGCATGATCCATACTTTCCGAGAGGAAGAGAACAGGTATAACTTACAAAAGTTAATTAACAGCAGTGGCGGATCCAGACCTTGAGCTAAAGGGGGGGGGCAGGGGGGCAATATCCAGTCTTTGAGCTAAGGGGGGGGGGGTTCGTTTTTGTTTTTCTTGCTTGCCCTGCCGGGTTTTCTTCCTTCTGCGATTCTTTTTTCACCCAAAATAAGGTGGGGGGTGGGGTGGGGGCGGGCCTCCCGTCCCCCTCCCCTAAATGCGCTACTGTTAACAATAAGGGTCGAATCGGCCCTTGTCAAATTTTATCCGTAAAATTAACGGAGGTGAAAATGTATCCTGTCTAGTTGATCTAGTGTTACGCTTGCACTACACTTGTTTGGTTTGGCAGTGGATTTCTTCGCACAAGTGACACGAGACAGCCCAGGCATAGGGCCTTTGATTCACTATACGGACCTCCCAGCTAGTAAACAACAGATATCTTTAAGAAACACTAATCTATCAATTGCTATGTAATAAACTGAAATTGGTAAGTAACGTGGGCGGGTAGAAATTAATGTAAACTAGCAAACCTAACAGGCGAAGAATACTGTGCACGGCATAGTTATCCAATGAGTGACTTATTTCGAGACTGTAAGAATCAAAGGATATTTTTTGTAGGAAATTTGAATGAGAATTTGGCACGTTGGAGTACAAAGGGATTTGACCTCACGTGAAAGTCAGTGCGAGAAAAAAATCACAGCAAAGTCATCTTGGTAAACCTTTAGAAAAATGGCGGCTCTGTTGATCTGAAGAAAAGGCAGCCTAGAAATAGTGTGTAGATTAATAATTTTCGAGAAAGCAACATTTCACTTTTGTTACAATTACACAATTTAATCTCTAAGTTGTTCTCTGGGTTGCCAAGCAACTGAGCGTATAAAAATTGGCTTTCAAACTCTATATTATTTCCTAAAACTATTCTTCCTTTAAGTCGGAGATGGCTATTCGTTTCTCCTGATGAGAATCTCAATCAAGTTGCCCCTTGAAGTAACAACTCATTCTTTCAAGACTGTACAGTGGAGAAGGGGTTTGATGGAAGCCTTAGGTTTTTGCAATTACAATTTACTTTGAAATCATTGTGACTTTTGTAAATAGCCTGAAGCTACCATAACCACGGCTGTAAGACTTCTTGACGCCTCATTATGCTTAGCGGGATTTTAGCGGCATATATATAAGGCAGAGACAACACAGCTTTTTGTAATTTACCTCTTAACAACTTTCGCTGGAATCGCTATAGGTATCATGATAGTTCCTTTTACAGCTGGCAAAGAACATGAATAATTGATATTATAAAGGATACTGCCAATCCCTTCTCACACCACGACATGGCGTCTCGATAACACTGTAGGTGCTCACAAGCACTTGCACCTGCAACAAATAATTTAATATCAGGTCACAAAATACTATCTACAATATTAATGCACAGGTGGAAACACCCAAAACCTGATTTATTCTTGTAAAAAGCCATATTCGTAATTTGGTATTGAACTCGAAATAGCTTGAAATGGAGGCTCATGCGAGGGAATATTGCTGAAAAGATATTAATGTCATTTGCATTTGAAGAATTCGATACGAAAGCTGCTTTCCATTTAACAAATTGAAGCCCGTTTTTCATGCGTCTACCCTGTTATTGATCATGAATTTCATCATAACATTGTCAAAATAGCTGTGGATCCACGAGGTGATAGCCGAGTGGATCCACAGACTAGCTACTTTGACAATGTTATGACGAAATTTATTGTCAACGACAGGACAGACGCATGAAAAACTGGCGTCAATTTGTTTTTTACAATAATAAATCGTCAAATTGTCCGCTCAGCCGCTTTTGCTCGTCGCATCAACATCGCATAAGTTATAAATTAAGGCGTCTGTTTGCTTCTTGACATCAAAAATTAGCCAACGTAACGAGCGCGCGATAATTTCTGCAGTTATTGTAAAATTCATGTTGTAAATTAGTTGAGTCAAGGATTTTACCTGTTTCTATGGCCTTAATCAAAGTTGTTTCCAAATTGACTGCAGCCGTTGCATTATTCAGGGCCTCGTGGAAATTCCCTGAGTAACAGAATTGAAAAAAAAAAAATTTTCTGTACAGAAGACGAAGAAGTAGCGAAAAAGTGAAAACGATAAGAGGTCACGAGGTTGTAGAGATATGCAATGTGCGTGTCTTCTTTCAATGTTCAGACCCCTCTCAACTTAGTGGCACGCAACGGATCTGTTCCGATCCTTGAAATACGGATGACTCCCAATAACTCAAACCTCCAAGGGCACGTTATGGGGAGTCATCGGGTGATGGGAACAAACGACCGGGCAGTAGGGAATAAAACTGTTGCGTTTTAATTAGGTTTAATACTGAGAAAGAGTAAAACTTGAACGATTCTTCGCCAACACAGCAGAGTAAATTAGATCTGAGGGTAATATAAAACAAGACAAGCTAAACAGCAGACCAAGGAGGTTTTGGATTACCATGGCCTGAAGCAAGCTGAATTGCAACCTTTGTCAAAGCTCGTCTTAGATTGATAGTAGGGACATTCCAAATACAATTAACATATTTTTTATACAGCAGCATCACTTAGCATCTCTCTTGACTTGACAATTAAGTATTTATTTCTATGGACTAATAGTTTTCCCCGGAAAGTTAGTTTCCCAATATAATCTGTTCAAATGATAGTTTCTATTATAATCATTGAAAGGCTGAACGCAAAGAAAGCAACAACTTCTTTTGATTGTTGGGTAAATTTGAAACTGACAAGATCAAAATCTTACCGAAATGGTAATACGCTGTTGCCCTGTTGCTGTACAGCTTGGCATTCAGCTGGAAATCCTTACAGTTCACATAAATTCCTTCTGTGTAGAAGTATATCGCGTTACAAACTTCTTTTCTTGCGAATTCTTTGTCACCTTCCTCCTGATAGACTTCTGCTATCGCTGAAAAAGCAAAACAGATTTGATTAGCAACTTATTTTGTTCGGCTAAGTATTGTTTAATTTGTTTCCATTACATTGTCCATTTTCTTGCAGAGTGAGACAGGTCTTATGCGCCACTTTGGCGCAAGGAGTTAGGTGAACGTGAGGAGAACACAGCTATGCACAGCTAACATTATGTATTACTAGATTTTATATCCGAGCCTGACTTAACCCTGAAAAACACGTCTGAATAAAATAACATTTAAATCTTTTAAGTTCTTTTCTGTGAAACGGTCTGTGAGTTGTCACTTTGTTGCAGTAGTTACCATTTTAATTTAAATATCAAATCTGTAAGGTATTTTATCGAAAAAGGCTGGTTTACACTAGCGCATAAGCATAAGCCGACATGCGCAAACGCGGTAACATGTTGATAATTTGCGACTTTTGTCTGGGAAAAGGCGCTAATTATCATCATCTTGCTGCATCTTCGTATGTCGGTTTATGCTTATGGGAATGCGCTAGTGTAAACCAGCCTTAAGTCCACCCCAGTCTTGCTACACTACTACGTAGTGGAAGATAAAAGTGGTCAACGTGAACAGTTGTTTGCATCTCGGTGAAGCTTTACATGTAAACCAAACGGTTAATGATTTACTCTTTTGTTAAAAGGAAAAACAAGATATGAAATCACTGATTAACGATCTGATGTGGCCAGCTTTTGGGTCGAATTAAAATACAGTTTAAGTGGTACTATGATCAAATTTTTGCCCCTTGAATTTTTAGGTTAATCATAGAATTCTACGAAAGATTAAAAATACCGTTTACCGTATGCAGATATCTGCATTAGTTCTGGTGATGTTTTTAAAAGTTTGAAAATGTGTTAACTACGCAAATGAGAGGACTGATGACGTCATACACTCAACCAAATATTACATCAAGTATGTAAGTAGAGCTATCTCGGTCCAATTGCAGCAAAAACCATTGAAACTTGGTAAGCTATTTGTTCTACATGCAACGCACTTATGACTATAATAGTTTCAGTTCCCACTGAAACCCACTCTTTTCCAGTTCCCTCCAGCCTAATTTCAATATTTTAGTGATTTTTAGTTCGAAAAACGTTAAACAAGGCCATGAACTCCACCTAAGATATTTATATGCCAGCTAGATCATATTGATCCGGTACCATTGGCAAATATCAATACAGAACGCTACAGATGGCCAGAAAAGCCTTCAATATCAGGGAGACCTGGAACCAGTATGTTGCCATGGTAACAAATATGTTAGGTTCATATTGTGGAGCACCTATATTAGAATCGTACTGCCAAGAATCAAACATTACTGATTAAACCTAGCTGAGATATCTTTGTTCAGCACATTTGATCAAAATATGGTTGAGTTTATGACGTCACCACTTAGCCAATTTGCATATCTTAAAAACTTGAATGTCTCTGGAACGAAAAGAGATATTTGAAAATAGTAAACAGCGTTTTTCTTCTCGCAAAGACTACTTGTCTAAGTTTTAAAAATAGCTTAAATAGGAAGGATGCGATTTTCTTCATAGTACCACTTAAATGCTTAATTGTACCTTTTTGGTACACTTCAGCTTCGGCGATATGGCAGCCCGTATGATCTCGTCAATAACTAATCAAAAAAATATTATTATTTTTTGTTATCCAAGGGTTCCCCCGGCGATCCAACCGCTGACCGCGGGGCTTGGTTCGTTAGCCATTGGCCATTTCCGCATCTCCCATAATACACCTTGTTTGCCCCCCAAATTTCTGCGTAACCTTTGTTTCCCCTCTCTCCTGGGTATTACAGTCGTCCCAAGAGAAACTGAAGCCAATACTTATGCAAAATTTTGGGGAGCAAACAAGGTGTATTAAGGGGGATGTGGAAATGGCGAATGGCTCAAACTCCCACCAAAACTTACCCAACAGGTTCGATTTGGTGTAAAACTACTAATGTGTTATATAATAAACTAATCGGCATTTATTTTCTTACCTCTTAGAGTATCATGATCAAAATCAAGTTTTTCATCAGAAGGGCCTGGGCCTGGAGCTGGGCCTTGGGCTATGACTGCTAATACGTCGGGAAAGGAAACTTCACTTTTTTATTGAAAAACTCTTTTATAGAGCGGTTTTCATTTGAGTGTTGAAAAGTAATTGGTTTTGTATAACTATACCCTACACGATTGGCTGAAGAAACTTGTGCCACTTTTACAGCCAATCAGAAGAGAAACCAAAACCAATCCTTATTCGTTCGCACACGTTTTCCCGCGCTTTGCTTCAGTTACATGTTTTTACTTAGTTTTGATTGGTTCACTGGATTGTCTGTGACCTTTGTAATTGGCTAGAGTGATTACTTTGGTTTAGGTTTAGTAACGATACTCAATTGAAAGCTGCTCTATTTCATAACTACCAGCAATAACTTAAAACACAATTAACATTAATGACAATTACTAACAAATAACGTTGCAAAGCAGCAAAATAGTTCTGTAAAAGAAGGTCTGGGGTCTGTCTTTTGTCTTGTCTCGCCTCATTACATCTTAAGTTATTTTTCTTTTTTACCGTTTCCAGGTATTAAGGGCATCCAAGCCTCGTAAATTACAGTGGATGATATTAGATTTCCACAGTCTGCATTGTAGACCTTGTTCACTCCAAGATAACATTGCGCTTCAAGTTCCACGACTATTTTAAAACCAGTTAGTTTGCTTTGAAATATTTCATACGTTTACACCAGCCGCACACTGAAACTGACGATAAATACTCCATTTCTTGTCAAATGTATATCCAGTTTTGCCTTCTTACCTGCTAAAACATCTTCATCAAAATTCACTTTTGCTTCACGTGACTTAATTTCACTTTCCGCCATGACTAAAATACAAAGGAAAACAAATATTCGTATTCTTTTTGTTCACATTATCGAATCTAGCCATATTAGTCTTTTTCTAAACCTCACTACCAAACACCATTTATGAACATGACTGTCTTGAACTTGCTTAAAGTCAAACAATCCCGTTTCAATAATCTTTCATGACAGCAGCCCGCCAGACTCGGTCAGTTACAAAGATGTCAATTTGCTTGTTAAGAGCGTGTACAAGGGAAACAATTCTAGAGCGCTGATTTCTACAATAGTAAAAATAGGTCAGGCGATAGGGGTGCACCTAGTATTTAAAACATCGATGTGCCTCGTGACCATACGAAAGTATGACCGTAGTACACGTGACAGAACGTTCTATAAGAGCACGATGAAAGTTTCCAACAGAGCCGTCAAAAAATTGTATTTAGCCTTTGGCAGAAAGGCCAAGTTTTGAATGTAACGGTTGCCTGACTTGCATAGAAGTCACAAGTAAGAGTTTATACTTAACTAAGGTGGTCGTTTTCAAACACAAAACCGAAATAGAAGTTACTTTTACCTTGATTCATAACATTTTATCGGCACGGACAATCAGGCGTAAAAGAGGTAAGATTAAAGAAAGAAGTCAAAACGTATTTCTTCGAACGCGCAGAAAGTTTGCACCAGCCCTCCCCCCCCCCCCCCCCCCACAAATTCAGTAAACACGGTTGACTAAACGTTTTGCATATGCATTCTTAATACCGGCGAAGGAGACTGCAATTCTGCATCTTCGCTGTCGTCCGTTGTATATTTGTTTTATCTCTACAGAGGGTTCAAATCAGAGAGCTAAGCAATAATCATATAGAATACCTACCTCAGGCCTTCAGCTGGGCTAAACAGAAAACTATAATTCAGATGACTCGCTAGCCTATGGAGAAAAGTTTACAGCAATTACTGCACGGGTCCGTGAGAAACATTGAAGGAGCTTGAGTTCCTGAATCTTCGAAACTTCTGCTAAACGTACGTTACCATGCATTGTAAAACGGCTGAACGTGAAACCAAAAGTTTAAGTACAAATAATCAAATAGGGGTTTTTCGCTCATTCCATGAAAGATCAGCACATCTGGCTCGTGACCTAAGCTGGCGTGTACACGTGATGAATAGTGTATGAGAAAGGATTCGACAAGTCACCTGTATGTTACTTACTTGATTACTTGGTATTTTTTGTTAGTTTTTCATCTTTGATTACGAAAACAACTTTATTGCACAAGTGTTTAAACACCAAATGACTATAAGCTATGTCAATCCGTGACACATGCTGACTAGTTCCCCTTGTTCTCCTTTCCCCACCCTGCTCAGAAGAGCTGTAAAGACAGTTTCCTCGCAGGCTACTTTGCGAATATCACAAAAACCCTAGAACAGCGGAAGTCTATCACAGTTTATGCATCAGTCAATTCCAGCAGTGCCCATCCCCCCCTGGGAAACCGCGGGGCATTTGCTCACGTTGTCAGTCCCGGGGGTGGGGCATCCGCAATTTTAACGCGGCCCGGGAGCTGGGCATTTGCATACCCCGGGGCGACCCCCGGGCATTCGACAAACGTGTTTTGGAAAGTGCCATGGATGAGTTCATTGGGAAAGACGAGGCATTTGTCGAACAATGGCTTGTCCGTCAGGGACTAGAGAAACTTGCAAATGTTTTTTAAGGTATGTTTTCTCAATTTTAGATATTTCTTCATTACTTGTAAGCATATAAATGTAAGCGACAAGGTGAACTATATTTTGTTTATCACAAAACAATCACTGCCGTGAACACGACTATTTCGCATTTCGCATTCAAAACTAGCCGCCGCAATCCAAGCTATTACCTAGCAAACTGTTAAAAACAAATAAAGAAATAAATATAATCAGAATGAACTAACACGTACTGTTGTCCTTGACGTCTTACCGTTGCATTAAAATACTGAACAGTTGACCGTTTTATTCACTGATTAATTAAAAAACTGCAGAAGTGTTGGGAGGCGACGATCCCAGGGGCGGGACATTTGCCCTCATTCTTCGTCCTCACCCCGGGGCATTTAGACAGCTTATGTGTCCCCACCCCGGGGAATTTGCCCATTTTTTCTAAAAAAATGCTAATGCCCGGGGGTTAGCCTGGGGGAGGGATCGGCACTGCTGGAATTGACTGATGCATTACTGTTCTCGTTCAGACATTTTCTTTTTCACTCTTGATTAGTTTCAAGGATTTATGTCGTAACAGTGAGCAATTCTCAGTCACCAGCGAGTAAAGTCATCAACAAAGTACACATTAACACCGCTAAAAGTCGGATACGACATAGCTCCACTAAGATCGCCTAACTTGGCTCCTTCCCTTTGAAAAACACACAGTCGCCCTTCGAAAAATGACTACGAAACAATTGAATCATCGGCTATAAAGTTGAGGCCGGAAAGCACGTTTGATACGGGAAGTTGAATAACCTTCAATAAACTTCGGTGAAATCAAGTGATCAGTGTCGCAATTTCTGGATATTTTATACATATGACTGAGTAACGTTGAGAAACAAGCACACACAACAGCAGCATTTTGAAATAT
This sequence comes from Orbicella faveolata, assembly GCF_042242905.1. NCBI lineage: Eukaryota > Metazoa > Cnidaria > Anthozoa > Scleractinia > Merulinidae > Orbicella > Orbicella faveolata. Next base: position 23,760,799 of record NW_028301539.1, on the reverse strand, counting down.
TACGCAAAATTTGAATACTTCATTGCCCACGAGAAACCAGATCTAAGATACAGACAATGCATATGGATTCAAAATGCGTCAACAAAGATTATGCATCTATTATGTATCGAATACGTACCTCAGCTCAGACCTTCACCTCAGCTGATCAGACAGAAAACTATGATTGAGATGGTCTCAGATGACTTGCTAGCCTATGGCGAACAGATTACAGCAATTACTACACGAGTCCTTGAGAAACATTGGAAAAGTCTGAGTTTCTAAATCGACTAGGCCCTTACCGTGTATAGAAAATGACTTAAAGCGAAACCAAGAGTTTTAAGTACAAATAATCAAATAGGGGTTTTTCCCTCATTCCATAAGAGATCAGCGTATCTGGCTCGTGGCCTCCTAGTATTAATCTGATATGTACACGTGATAAATAGTGTAAAAGAAAGGATTCGAAAAGTCGCCTGTATATTAATTACTTGATTTTTTGTTAGTTTTTCATCTTTGATTACGAATACAACTTTATTGCGCAAGCATTTAAACACCAAATGACTATCAGCTATGTCAATCCATGACACATCCTGTCTAGTTCTCCTGATGCTCTCCCTTATCCCACCCTGCTAAGCAGAGCTGTAAAGACAGTTTCTTCGCGAGCTACTTCGCGAATATCACAAAAACCCCTACAACAGCGCAAGTCTATCACAGTTTACTGTTCTCGTTCAGACATTTTCTTTTTCACACTTGAATAGTTTTAAGGATTTTTATCGTGACAATGAGCAATTCTCAGTCACCAGCGAGTAAAGTCATCAACAAAGTACACATTAACACCGCTAAAAGTCGGATACGACATAGCTCCACTAAGATCGCCTAACTTGCCTCCTTCCCCTTTGAAACACACACAGTCGCCCTTTTAAAACTAAATACGAAACAATTGAATATTCGGCTATAAAGTTGAGGCCGGAAAGCACGTTTGATACGGGAAGTTGAATGACCTTTAATAAACTGCAGTGATATCAAGTGATCAGTGTCTCAATTTCTGGATATTTTATACAAATGACTGAGTAAAGTTGAGAAAAAACACATACAACAGCAGCATTTTTAAATATGGAGCAAAATTTGAATGCTTTACTCCTCAGGAGAAATCAGATCTACAATAAAGACAAGGCATATGGATTCAAAATGCGTCAACAAAGATTATGCATCTATTATGTATCGAATACGTACCTCAACTCAGACCTTCACCTCAGCTGATCAGACAGAAAACTATGATTGAGATGGTCTCAGATGACTTGCTAGCCTATGAAGAATAGATTACAGCATACACGAGTCGTTGAGAAATATTGGAAAAGTCTGAGTTTCTGAATCGACTAGGCCCTTACCGTGTATAGAAAATGACTTAAAGCGAAACCAAGAGTTTTAAGTACAAATAATCAAATAGGGAATTTTCCCTCATTCCATGAGATCAGCGCATCTGGCTCGTGACATCCTAATATTAATCTGGCTTGTACACGTGATCAATGTAATAGTGTAAGAGAAAGGATTCGAAAAGTCGTCTGTATGTTGCTGACTTGATTACTTGGCATTATGTGTTAGTTTTGCATCTTTGATTACGAATACAACTTTATTGCGCAAGTATTAAACGCCAAATGACTATCACCTATGTCAATCCGTGACACATCCTCTCTTGTTCTCCTTGCTCTCACTTACCCCACCCTACTCAGAAGAGCTGTAGAGACAGTTACCTCGCAGGCTACTTCGCGAATATCACGAAAGCCCCTACAACAGCGGAAGTCTATCACAGTTTACTGTTCTCGTTCAGACATTTTCTTTTTCACGCTTGAATAGTTTTAAGGATTTTTATCTTAACAATGAGCAATTCTCAGTCACCAGCGAGTAAAGTCATCAACAAAGTACACATTAACACCGCTAAAAGTCGGATACGACATAGCTCCACTAAGATCGCCTAACTTGCCTCCTTCCCTTTGAAAAACACACAGTCGCCCTTTGAAAACTAAATACGAAACAATTGAATATTCGGCTATAAAGTTGAGGCCGGAAAGCACGTTTGATACGGGAAGTTGAATGATCTTTAATAAACTTCAGTGATATCAAGTGATCAGTGTCTCAGTTTCTGGATATTTTATACATATGACTGAGTAACGTTGAGAAAAAACACATACAACAGCAAGATTTTTAGATATTAAGCAAAATTTGAATACTTCATTCCACACGAGAAACCAGATCTAACACACAGACAGTGCATGTGGATTCAAAATTCGTCTTGTGTATCGAATACGTACCTCAGCTCAGACCTTCACCTCAGCTGATCAGCCAGAAAACTATGATTGAGATGGTCTCAGATGACTTGCTAGCCTATGGAGAGTAGATTACAGCAATTACTACACGAGTCGGTGAGAAACATTAGAAAAGTCTGAGTTTCTGGATTCAAAATGCGTCAACAAAGATTATGCATTTATTATGTATCGAATACGTACCTCAGCTCAGACCTTCACCTCAGCTGATCAGACAGAAAACTATGATTCAGATGGTCTCAGATGACTTGCTAGCCTATGGAGAACAGATTACAGCAATTACTACACGAGTCCTTGAGAAACATTGGAAAAGTCTGAGTTTCTGAATCGACTAGGCCCTTACCGTGTATAGAAAATGACTGACAGCAAAACCAAAAGTTTTGTTCACAAGAAACATTTTATTGACCGAAACCCGAATAGAGAGAGAGGAAAAATCTTTTTATACCCGAACGTAATAAACCTAAATTTACATAAATATCAAACAAAGAAGCGTGAAACCGAAACTATGCTAGAATAGAAAAACAAAAAGACAAAGGATACAGGATGACATAACCAAGGATGACATAACCAAAATCTCACGCAAACACACAAATCAATAAGCCAAATTCCCTCGTGTCCAAGTTTTAAGTACAAATAATCAAATAGGGAATTTTCCCTCATTCCATGAAAGATCAGCGCATCTGGCTCGTGACCTCATAATATTAATGTGGCTTGTACACGTGATCAATAGTGTACGAGAAAGGATTCGAAAAGTCGCCTGTATGTTACTTACTTGATTACTTGGTATTTTTTGTTAGTTTTTCATCTTTGATTACGAAAACAACTTCATTGCACAAGTATTTAAACACCAAATGGCTATCAGCTATCCGTGACACATCCTGTCTAGTTCTCTTCGCTCTCCCTTACCCCATCCTGGTCAGAAGAGTTGTAAAGACAACTTCCTCGCAAGCTACTTCGCGAATATCACAGAAACTCCTAGAACAGCGGAAGTCTATAACAGTTTACTGTTCTCGTTCAGACATTTTCTTTTTCACACTTGATTACTTTTAAGGATTAATATCCTGCCAATGACCAATTCTCAGTCACCAGCGAGTAACGTCATCAACAAAATACACATCAACACCGCTAAAAGTCGGCTGATACGACATAGTTCCACTAAGATCCCCTAACTTGCCTCCTTCCTCTTTGAAACACACACAGTCGCCCTTTAAGAAACGACTACGAAACAATTGAACATCCGGCTATAAAGTTGAGGCGGGAAAGCACGTTTGATACGGGAACTTGAATAACCTTCAATAAACTTCAGTGATGTCAAGTAATCAGTGTCTCAATCACTGATTCTGATATTTTATACATATGACTGAGTAACGTTGCGGAAAAAAAAACATATAACAGCAGCATTTTTAAATACTAAGCAAAATTTGAATACTTCATTCCCCACGAGAAACCAGATCTAAGATACAGACAAGGCATATGGATTCAAAATGCGTCAACAAAGATTATGCATCTATTATGTATCGAATACGTACCTCAACTCAGACCTTCACCTCAGCTGATCAGACCACAGAAAACGACTTTCATTAAGATGGTCTCAGATGACTTGCTAGCCTATGGAGAACAGATTACAGCAATTATTACATGAGTGGTTGAGAAACATTGGAAAAGTCTGAGTTTCTGAATCGACTAGGCCCTTACCGTGTATAGAAAATGACTGAACGCGAAACCAAAGTTGAATCACAAATAATCAAATAAGGGAATTTTCCCTCATTCCATGACAGATAAGCGCATCTGGCTCGTGACCTCATAATAATAATCTGGCTTTCACACGTGATCAATAGTGTAAGAGAAAGGATTCGAAACATTGGAAACGTCTGAGTTTCTGAATCGACTGGGCCCTTACCATGTATAGAAATGACTGAAAGCGAAACTAAAAGTTAAATTAGAAATAAAAAATAAAAATAAATAAATATACATTTATATAGCGCCATTTTCCACTAATTGTCCATGGCGCTTTACAATACTTTAAAATTAAAATCGTAATTCTTTAAAAACCTAAAATCCTAAATCCTAAAAGTTAAAATCCTAAGAATTAAATACGCTATATAATACAATTAGGCTACAAATAAAAAGTAAAAACTACAAATCAAATGCACGCTTAAAAAGATAAGTCTTAAGATTAGCCTTAAAAACTGCCTCTGATGATGAAAGTCTGATCTGGAGGGGTAGCTTATTCCAGAGCCTTGGTGCCGCCACGGAAAAAGCCCTTTCACCATACGTTTTAAGATTTGCTCTAGGCTCATCAAGCAACCTGTTGTTTGAAGATCTTAGTGTCCGACCAGAAATGTTAAATCGCAGTAGGTCTCTAATGTAATCAGGGGCCAGTCCATTCATTATAATCAAATAGGGAATTTTCCCTCATCTCATGACAGATGAGCGCATCTGGCTCGTGACCTCATAATAATAATCTGGCTTTTACACGTGATCAATAGTGTAATAAAAAGGATTCGAAAAGTCTTCGGCTGTATGTTACTTACTTGATTACTTGGTATTTTTTGTTAGTTTTTCATCTTTGATTACGAATACAACTTTAAAGCACAAGAATTTAAACACCAAATGACTGTCAGCTATGTCAATTCGTGACACATCCTAACTAGTTCCCCTTGCTCTCCTTTCCCCACCCTGCTCAGGAGAGCTGTAAAGGCAGCTTCCTCGCAGGCTGCTTTGCGAATATCACAAAAACCCCTACAACAGCGAAAGTCTATCACAGTTTACTGTTCTCGTTTAGACATTTTCTTTTTCACACTTGATTAGTTTTAAGGATTAATATCGTGACAATGAGCAATTCTCAGTCACCAGCCAGTAACGTCATCAACAAAATACACATTAACACCGCTAAAAGACGGATACGACATTAAGCTCCACTAAGATCACCTAATTTGACTCCTTCCCCTTTGAAAAACACACAGTCGCCCTTTGATAAATGAATACGAAACGATTGAATATTCGGCTATAAAGTTGAACTCGGAAAGCACATTTGATACGGGAAGTTGAATGATCTTCAATAAACTTCAGTGATATCAAGTTATCGGTGTCTCAATTTCTGGATTTTTATACATATGACTGATTAACGTTGCGAAAAAACGCATGCAACAGCAGCATTTTTGAATACTAAGCAAAATTGGAATGCTTCATTCCCCACGAGAAACCAGATCTAAGAACAGACGATGCATATGGATTCAAAATGCGTCAACAAAGATTATGCATTTATTATGTATCGAATACGTACCTCAGCTCAGACCTTCACCTCAGCTGATCAGACAGAAAACTATGATTCAGATGGTCTCAGATGACTTGCTAGCCTATGGAGAACAGATTACAGCAATTACTACACGAGTCCTTGAGAAACATTGGAAAAGTCTGAGTTTCTGAATCGATTAGGTCCTTACCGTGTATAGAAAATGACTGAAAGCGAAACTAAAAGATCAATTATAAATAATCAAATAGGGGTTTTTCCCTCATTCCATGAAAGATCAGCGCATCTGGCTCGTGACGTCATAGTATTAATCTGGCTTGTACACGTGATAAATAGTGTAAAAGGAAGCATTCGAAAAGTCGCCTGTACATTAGTTACTTGATTACTTGGTATTTTTTGTTAGTTTTTCATCTTTGATTTTGAACACAACTTTATTGCGCAAGCATTTAAACACCAAATGACTATCAGCTATGTCAATCCATGACACATCCTGTCTAGTTCTCCTGATGCTCTCCCTTATCCCACCCTGCTCAGAAGAGCTGTAAAGACAGTTTCTTCGCAAGCTACTTCGCGAATATCACAAAAACCCCTACAACAGCGCAAGTCTATCACAGTTTACTGTTCTCGTTCAGACATTTTCTTTTTCACACTTGATTACTTTTAAGGATTAATATCGTGACAATGAGCAATTTTCTGTCACCAGCGAGTAACGTCATCAACAAAACACACATCAACACCGCTAAAAGTCAGAGACGACATAGGCCCACTAAGATCACGTAACTTGCCTCCTTCCCCTTTGAAACACACACATTCGCCCTTTTAAAAGTGAATACGGAACAATTGAATATTCGGCTATAAAGTTGAGGACGGAAAGCACGTTTGATACGGGAAGTTGAATGACCTTTAATAAACTGCAGTGATATCAAGTGTCAGTGTCTCAATTTCTGGATATTTTATACAAATGACTGAGTAACGTTGAGAAGAAACACGAACAACAGCAGCATTTTTAAATATAAAGCAAAATTTGAATACTTCATTCCCCACGAGAAACCAGATCTAACATACAGACAATGCACATGGATTCCAAATTCGTCTTATGTATCGAATACGTACCTCAGCTCAGACCTTCGCCTCAGCTGATCAGACAGAAAACTATGATTGAGATGGTCTCAGATGACTTGCTAGCCTATGGAGAACAGATTACAGCATACACGAGTCGTTGAGAAACATTGGAAAAGTCTGAGTTTCTGAATCGACTAGGCCCTTGCCGTGTATAGAAAATGACTGAAAGCGAAACCAAAAGTTTTAAGCACAAATAATCAAATAGGAAATTTTCCCTCATTCCATGAGAGATCAGCGCATCTGGTTCGTGACCTCCTAATATTAATCTGGCTTGTACACGTGATCAATGCAATAGTGTTAAGAGAAAGGATTCGAAAAGTCGTCTGTATGTTGTTTACTTGATTACTTGGTATATATTTTGTGTTAGTTTTGCATCTTTGATTACGAATCCAACTTTATTGCGCAAGTATTAAACGCCAAATGACTATCACCTATGTCAATCCGTGACACATCCTGTCGAGTTCTCCTTGCTCTCACTTACCCCACCCTACTCAGAAGAGCTGTAGAGACAGTTTCCTCGCAGGCTACTTCGCGAATATCACGAAAGTCCCTACAACAGCGGAAGTCTATCAAGTTTACTGTTCTCGTTCAGACATTTTCTTTTTCACACTTGAATAGTTTTAAGGATTTTTATCGTGACAATGAGCAATTCTCAGTCACCAGCGAGTAAAGTCATCAACAAAGTACACATTAACACCGCTAAAAGTCGGATACGACATAGCTCCACTAAGATCGCCTAACTTGCCTCCTTCCCTTTGAAAAACACACAGTCGCTCTTTGAAAACTAAATACGAAACAGTTGAATATTCGACTATAAAGTTGAGGCCGGAAAGCACGTTTGATACGGGCCGGGAAGTTGATTGACCTTCAATAAACTTCAGTGATATCAAGTGACCAGTGTCGAAATTTCTGGATATTTTATACATATGGCTGAGTAACGCTGAGAAAAAACACATACAACAGCAACATTTTTAGATGTTAAGCAAAATTTGAATACTTCATTCCCCACGAGAAACCAGATCTAACATACAGACAATGCATGTGGATTCAAAATTCGTCTTATGTATCGAATACGTACCTCAGCTCAGACCTTCACCTCAGCTGATCAGACAGAAAACTATGATTGAGATGGTCTCAGATCACTTGCTAGCCTATGGAGAATAGATTACAGCAATTACTAAGCGAGTCGCTGAGAAACATTGGAAAAGTCTCAGTTTCTGAATCGACTAGGCCTTAACCGTGTGTAGAAAATGAGTGTAAGCGAAACCAAAAGTTTTAAGTACAAATAATCAAGTAGGGAATTTTCCCTCATTCCATCATACATCAGCGCATCTGGCTCGTGACCTCATAATATTAATGTGGCTTGCACACGTGATCAATAGTGTAAGAGAAAGGATTCGAAAAGTCGCCTGTATGTTACTTACTTGATTACTTGGTATTTTTTGTTAGTTTTTCATCTTTGATTGCGAAAACAACTTTATTGCGCAAGCATTTAAACACCAAATGACTATCAGCTATCCGTGACGCATCCTGTCTAGTTCTCCTGATGCTCTCCCTTACCCCATCCTGCTCAGAAGAGCTGTAAAGACAACTTCCACGCGAGCTACTTCGCGAATATCACAAAAAC